>NC_048580.1:20337593-20565093 GCF_013265735.2 Oncorhynchus mykiss | reverse complement strand
TCTGCCGGCCAAAGTGCCGCTCCTCCCGCCGGGTCCTCCGGTCGTCCTTGAGGGCCCTTTCCCGTGCAGCCAGCGCCAGGCCCAGAGGGGACGAGGGGTCAAGGACCTTCCCAGTCAGAGGGTGGATGAAGGTGGTGGCTGGAGAACCTGGGCCGTAGTTGGAGGGAGCGGACTTGGGCTGGCCGTCCTGGCCCATCACAGGGGAGTGGTACTCAGGCAGCCCGAAGGCAGGGGGCATGCTGCTGGCGTAGTGGACGTAATTGTCCCCAGAGAACATGCCCTCGTCGATGGACTTGGAGGGGCGGAGGCGGGGGGTGGGGACATCCATCCCCATCCCCTGTAGGGGCTGGGTCCATACCCCTCCACCTCCCCCCGCCTCCCCTTGGATGTCCTCTTCGGAGGAGAGGAAGAAGGAAGCACTCTTCCTCCTCATGTCACGGAAACGTTCCCGGTCCCGCCGCGCTGCCCCCACGAAGGCCCCCCTGAACTGGTTGGTGAAGTCCAGATTTTCTAGGTTAGGGGGCAGCTGGGGGGCGACAGTCGAAGGGGGCATGGCGGAAGAGACAGGGGGCTGGGGTGGTAAGGGGGACACAGGGGAAGGCAGGCCGGGAGTAGTGGGGGTGTCGGGGGAGGCGGATACGGATGTGGAGGTAGGGTCACCTATGTCGGGAGGCGGATGCTCGGCATCTACGCTGCTGCCCTGGCTGCTGCGGCCACTGCCGCTGCTGGTGGAGGGGGCCTTGACGATGATGGTGGGGATGGGGATGGAGCTCTTCTCTTTGGCTCCTGAGCGCTTACCCCCCTGGCCTTGCCCCCCTCGGTGGTGCCTGCTGAGCCCACCTTCCACTGTGGTCTGCTTTACTAGAGGGCCCCTCCCGCCCTTCCTGCCTCCCCCACCCCTGCCTGCCCCTCCACCCCTCTCCCGGGTCGCCACTTGCTGCTGGGGCTGCTGCTGCTGGGGTTGCTGCTGCTGGGGTTGCTGTTGAGTTTTGGGAGCTGCACTCGTGGGTGGAGTAGCACTACTGTAGCCCCTCCTCAACACCCCCATTTTGCCCCCTCCTCTCTTCGTCCCCTCTGGGGGCTCCCCTGTGTATTGTCCTCCTCCTCTCCGGAGGGTCGGGGCCATGCCGTGCTGTTGATTGGCCCCGCCAGGGCCTCCCCTGTCCCAGCCTGCCTGGGTGGTGTGGACTGCCTGCTGCTGGGTGAGGAGGGCCTGGGCCTGGGAGGATGGAGGTTGGGGGGCAGACTGCTCCCCCCTCCAAACAGTATGGGGGTCAGCAGATAAGGGGGGTTCCGGGGCGGATGTGTTGGGGGGAGGGGGGATGTCCTCTGACAGACTACGGGCCAGTTTCATGGCCGGGTTGTGGAGGTACTGCCTCTCCTCCTCCATCACACCTGAAACAGGGACACACAGAGATAAACAGACTATCTGGTTGGAAAACAGTTAACAAACAGTCAGAATGTAGCTTTTTTGACAGTCATAGCAATAATATCTGTAGGACTTACCAATAGATTTCTGTCGCAGCATTACTCCATGAGGCTGGCCGGGGGGATATTGACCCTGGTTGTAACCAAACCCAGGCGGCATCACACCAACCAACTGGTCATGACTTGGCTTTAGGTGTTGCAAGACACACAATGGAGGAAGATGCACAGGGAGAGATGCCCGAGAACGGGAGGAAGTGATGCCGCATTAAAAGTGCATTGGCAGTAAAAGGGATATATAGTGTAATATGGAGGAAGCAATGAGTTCATATCCTGTTCTGTGAGGTTTCTTTCACATCCATCGTTACAGACACAAGCACTGAATTGAGGGTAGGATCCCCAGGGCCAGTAGGACCTGCAGGTACAGTCATGGCAAGGTAATGTCAAGAATGATGCACTACCTCATTGGGGGCGATGCTCTTGGTTCGGTCTCTCTTCCCTCCGTGACCCCGCTGTCCCTGTCCGTCTGATGTGATTGTGTGCTGAGCCGCCGCCAGGATCTCATCCAGTTTATCTGAAAGACGGAGGGCGATAGAGCGACAGAGCGAGGAGAGGGAGAGAAATAAAAGATAGAAGAGAGGGACGAGAGAGATCAAAAGCGTAAGACGATTGAAAGCGGCGGCACATTATTGTCACCCAGTTCAAAGATGGCCCTTTTGGAAACACAAAGGGGGGGGGGACAGAGGTCAGATCTTACTCAGTGCCATTTGATAGACTGTCCTCTTCTTATCAGGCACCTGGGAGGACTCGTACTCTGAAAAACAGAGGTGATATATTCTCAGGACCCGAGCAGACTGATTTTGAATGGAGGCTTAAGGGCTGATTAAGGTAATGATTAGAGAGATATTCACCTGCTTTCTTTTTCCATGGAGAGGCAGCTGCAGCATAATTAGAGACAAGAAGGTTATCATATTACGCTATAACAGGACACTGAGACTGCTATTATAGGCATCTCTGTAGCATCACAAAATAACATGAATGAATACAGTACATTTTGTACATTAACACTGATGATGACTCTGATGACGGGATGGTGATAATGATGGTGAGGAGGAAGACGACGACCATGACAATGACGTCACACAACTCAACCTTTTCCCACCTTTCTCCACTGTTAGTCGTCCATTGGATTTAGCAGAAAAAAAGAAGACATTGAGCAGAGGTTATGTGCATAACGTAGAGCTTCCACAACGTGAATGACTGTCTCTACATCTTACCTAGTGTTTATACATTCACTTGAAGGAGGACATGTCCACGGTCCTCCTCATTAAGCCATTGGTAATTAAAACATGAAATCTTACCTACACCCCGAAACATCCAAGCTTCCCTGCATCAACTCACTTCATATTTAATGGACTTTTTCAATTGACGTCGTTTTCTATGGGTCAGAATTCTAACGTGAACAATCCTTTTCTTCTCCTTTTCTCCCTGCTTTTTATGCTTCCCAGCCCCTTCTTCTTCTATTGTCTTACCCATGTCTTCCAGCTCTGATGTCATTGATTTAGAGCGCAGGGCAATGGCAGGAGGAGTCAGCCTCTTAGCCTGCTGGGGGACTGCCAAGAGACAAGGACCAAACAAACTTACTGCTGTATTATAAACATACACACAGTAGCTGTTACGGTATTGCGAACAACCATTATTATTACTAAGTTATAAACATGAATTGTATACATTACACAGAACAAACTAAAAAAGTATACCTTTCTTCCTGAGGTTGGTCTCCTCCATCTCCGGGTTGCGGGCCACCATGACAACCTTGACCATCAGAGCGTTGCCACCTTGTCTGATCATGTTGACCACCTGCCTGTGGCCCACCTTCACTACATTCTGACCATTAACCTAAGCACGCACGCACGCACGCACACACACACACACACACACACACACACACACGCACACACGCGCACACGCGCACACACGCACACGCACACACGCACAGAGAGATAACACTGGCTGTCAACAACACTAAACTGTCACACTGCACTCAACACGATACAAGTTCAAACTCTTAACAAATTAACAAATGTACAATTTGATAGTGATTACAAAAGTTGGACCCACGTTGATTACCAGGCCTGCATAAACTGTCAGGGTGACAAGCTTTTCCAGGGATCCATACCTCAATAAGGAAGTCCCCCATCCTTAAACCAGCCCTCCAGGCCACACCCCCCTCATCCACAGACTCCAGGTACTGCAGCGCGGGGAATGCTGGGGTCGGAGTGAACTCCTCTATAGGAGTCTGGGCTGCGGAGAGAACAAGTCAAGAACAAGAGGATGTCAAGAACAAGAGGATGTCAAGAACAAGAGGATGAGGGAGATTTGAGAGAAGTAATAAAATAGTGACAAAGTAGGGGGAGAAGGGAGGCCGAGAGATGCGATGGAAGAATTGGGTGAGAGAGGAAGTGCAAGGAGTGCAAGTGAAATGACAGAAGAGTAGAGGTATTTCGGGGGGGGGGGGCTCGCACTCACCTTTGGCTCCCCGAAGCACAAAGCCAAAGCCCTCATTGTCTTTCTTCTGCAGGAGCACTGTCTTCTCCTTAATGATGTAGTCACTGAGAGATAATAAGGGGGGGGGGGGGGGGGGGAGTGAGAGAGCGCAAGCTACATGACTTCTTTAGCAGCAGAAAGTCTAATTGTCATGCAAATAAAGCATTTCTGAATTTGGGAGACAGCTATACTGCATCGCATTATGAAATCACACTGCACCAAAAGATGGGAAGGGGGGGTTGAGGCATGTCATACCAAGACCACCACCGTTCAAAGACACCCGACAACCAGGGTAGAGTTGATGTCATGACGGGCAAGGATTGAGTGCACCGGAGAGACCTCTACATAATCCAGCATAATGCTGACTAGCACCAGGAAGCACATGGGAATGTACATGAAAACGGCTGCCGAGACTCTTCACTGTTAGGAACTAGAACTTATAAATGCACCTGTAATGCTGCACGAGCTTTCCTCAAGCGTTCACTGCACCAGCTATCTTGGCTACCACTCATCGCCACGTGTTTTTTTTTCTTCTCAATTGATGATTGACATGGCCGTGTTGTTATGAGATGGTAGGAGTAGTGTTATGGAGCGGGAGCCAGAGTTGTCCATGCTGTTTCATTGCTCCATTACCGTGTCTGGAACTCCTGTTCATTGTCAGATTTACGGATGCATTACAGCAGTTTTGCCTCATGTAGAGAGCTCCAATGTATACTGTAGCCTCACACTCCACAGTGCCCATATAATGTACTGTACTATAACAACAGTGTCTCCAATTCATTTGAGGTCTCCATCCTAGACAGCCCGGCCGGGTCTCAATTCGCACTGTTTTCCGAGCTCAGCTCATACTGTTGACTCCGGCTCCACAGCCGTGTACAACAACAGGGTCTCCATCTCCGTCCGTTTAAGGTCTCAATTCTACGCGGCCGGCCTCAACTCACGCTGTCTTGTAGCTCCATTAGGATGTCTGGCTCTTTGGTCTCTGTATGGCCTGTGGTTGATTCCGCTGGTTTGAAATCCCAGGAGCTAATTCCGGGTTCTGCTTTTCTCTGCATCAGCTGCTCGACTAAACTCAAACTGACGGCGCCGCCGCCGACCGACTGCTGACTGTGCAAACCCACCCAGGTACCACATGACTGGGGACAGGGAGTCTTTGCTTTATTGGGAGTTGCTGAACTTGGTGTGAGCTGGCAGCGCCCGGAAGCCATTGCAAAGCTGTAGACTCAACTTTCAACTTCTCGTGCAAGAGGTCTACAGTTTGCGCCGTCCCTTTCCATCCGTCGCTTGTGCTCTGTCATACTGTCAACGTTAGTGTTTCGCCAACGCAAAAAAAAAAAAAAAAAAAAAGACGCCTTCCATCCATCTGCTGTTCACGCCTCGTTCCCTTTCTCTCACCCTGACTCCTTCGCGCGTTCCCTCTCAAAGGATCAAATCGACATGCAGCAGTGTGTTCAAACGGCTGGTTGCAATCCACTACTGTCTGGGAACGGTATCGTTCTATCCCCGAGGCAATAGAGGTGTAGCTCTGATGCTGTGGATCTTTGAAATAGTCCACCATTTAACCCTCTCGCTCCTGTTCGCTCTGTCCCTGCTGTTCAGGAAAGGACCTTAAATGTGCATGAGTGTTTTTACGTAACATGAATTCCCTATTGGCCAGTGCTCACAGTATGACACTCACATATTACAGTAGCCTACAGTATTACAGTAGCCTACAGTATTACAGTGGGCTACATTATTACAGTAGCCTACAGTATTACAGTAGCCTGCAGTATTACAATAGCCTACATTATTACAGGAGTCTACAGTATTACAGGAGTCTACAGTATTACAGTATTCTACATTATTACAGGAGTCTGCAGTATTACAGTAGCCTACATTATTACAGTAGACTACAGTATTACAGGAGTCTACAGTATTACAGGAGTCTACAGTATTACAGTATTCTACATTATTACAGGAGTCTGCAGTATTACAGTAGCCTACATTATTACATTAGGCTACATTATTACAGGAGTGTACATCATTACAGTAGTCTACATTATTAAAGTAGCCTACAGTATTACAGTAGCCTACATTATTACAGGAGTCTACAGTATTACAGGAGTCTACAGTATTACAGGAGTCTACAGTATTACGGTAGCCTACATTATTACAGCAGCCTGCAGTATTACAGTAGCCTACATTATTACAGTAGCCTACAGTATTACAGTAGCCTGCAGTATTACAATAGCCTACATTATTACAGTAGCCTACAGTATTACAGGAGTCTACAGTATTACAGTAGGCTACATTATTACAGGAGTCTACATTATTACAGGAGTCTACAGTATTACAGTAGCCTACAGTATTACAGGAGTCTACAGTATTACAGTAGCCTACATTATTACAGGAGTCTACAGTATTACAGTAGCCTACATTATTACAGTAGCCTACATTATTACATGAGGCTACATTATTACAGGAGGTGACATTATTACAGTAGCCTACAGTATTAGAGGAGTCTACAGTATTACAGTAGGCTACATTATTACAGTAGCCTACAGTATTAGAGGAGTCTACAGTATTACAGTAGCCTACATTATTACAGTAGCCTACAGTATTAGAGGAGTCTACAGTATTACAGTAGGCTACATTATTACAGGAGTCTACATTATTACAGTAGCCTAAAGTGTTATCATGTACCCTCCCTCATCCCTGACTCATCCTCTGTAGCCTCCACAATTATACAGACGAAGCAGCATGTTAGTCATACACACTCATCTTCTACCTTTACCACAGGAGCTTGGTGGCTCCTTAATTGGGGAGGACAGGCTCATGGTAAACGGCTGGAGCGAAATGAGTGGAACTGTATCAAAAACAGCAAACACATGGTTTTCAGGTGTTTCAAGCCATTCCATTCGCTCCCGTCCAGCCATTATTATGAGCCGTCCTCCCCTCAGCAGCCTCCACTGACATTTCCATACATACAATGAAACCATGAGACACAATGACACATACATGCAGCCAAAACCCAGGGACAGAGACACAGATGAACTAGTCCCAAGACGACCCTCAACCACACTGAGACTACGCTCACACCAGTTTACACAGTCAAATGAAGGAAACCACAAACAAACCACTGTGTCCTCTGTCCCTTTCTATACAAGACTTTCATCCTGTATGTCAGTGGTACCAACACAGATGCACATTTATGAAACACAAAATCCATGTCACACACAATTCATGAGACATGGCAATATATACCGTAGCTATAAAAATCCACCTACCCAACAGGAATCAATGATACCATGAATGAGAGAAATAAATCATTTGAAACGGTGAGACAAAATGAACGAAACACACACCGGCTGACATTACTAGAAATGCATTTACAAAATGCTCTCAGATCACATTCAGAAATACACGAGAGGAGAGACAGAGATAAACACGCTGCAGTCAGAGCCTACGGTACATTCTATAGCCACTTCCATCACACACAAACGTTCGCACACACAGGAAAAAGATGATTCAACACACACACACACGCACATATGTACACAGACACACATGCACAAATTCAATACATAGCCTTTCACATCCACGGCCTTTCTGTTGCATCTACCTCTCCCCTCTCTCCATTGTCCTCTCCTCACATCCATAGCCAGGCAATGAATGAGGAAACAGCCTCTACCTGTAAATGAACCACACGCTTCTGTTTCTGGGGCCCAGTGACGGCCACGAAGAAGAGAGGGAGAGAGAGCGAGACAGATCTCTCTCTCTGCATCCCCCCATTGCCACCCCCCCCTTCTCTCCTCCACCCCCTCCTCTCCCTCCGCCTCCCGGTACTCCAGCGAGAGCACAGCCAGAGAGAGCCGCGAGAGTGGAGGAGAGGAGGAGAGAGAGAGAGAGAGCGAGAGAGCGACTGAACGCTGGCCTAGCATGTCTACACCCTGCCTGCTTGAGACAGAGCGAAAGAGGGGGAGAGAGAGAGAGAGGGTGGGAAAGAGGGAGGGAGAGTGAAAGGGAGAGCGACAGAGATGGTTCTCCGCGACAGGGAGAGAGAGCGCTAGAGAGTGGAGGGAGTGAACGGTGGATTTGAGAGTGGTGGTTTAGCATGGAAGAGAGAGAAAAGAGGTAATTTTGCGGTTGGGGGAAGTGGGGGGTGGATATAATGTGAGGGGAGATGGGGTAACAGGAAGCAGGGATGGTGTGTTTATTTGAACGTCCACTGACTTGCTTCTGGCAGATTCACAAACAGCTGATTTCTCCGCTCCAGAGAGATTTCCTCATGGGCCAAAATACACACTACCCCATGAACAGAACAGCACTCCCACCATTCACGTTCAAACCAAACCCACTCAAAATTCTCATTGACATTATCCCAAGCACAGAAAATGCAGTGGGTAGCAGCGGCCGTACATATGCAGCTGGATCCGTCTCAAAACGCCACTGTATTACAATAGGCCACATAATCACTACCACTGTACTGCACACATCCTCCATGCACTCTCCGTCTCCCTCTTCACACAGACGTCATTCACCGTCTGAGTCACTGGCCATTGTTCACATTGCCAAATACCAGTGAACCTTTATTAAGCTGATTGACTTTGTGACTGATAATGAGAGCTTCTTAGCGCACGGCTAATGTCAGCTACACACTGTCAACCCAAAACGCCGGGGGGGCATCGAGTCCCTCCTCACACTTGCCGATGGACCGAACGAACGCTCATCACCTCCAAATCCCCATGACTCATCATCGGGACGTTGTGCCGCACGCTCACACGTGTAGAAACACACAGACAAACACACATACACACAGAGCACTGTTAGCCCTCATGATGCACCGCACAACTGCAGCTTCCTAGGGTTGGGCTGCAGATTGACGCTAGCGGATTAGACAGATGCAATAGAAGGGTTGGCTGACAACGTCACGAAAAAGATGCGCGCGCATCAATGTGGCCAGAAGGCGTGCGTTGTTACAATTGTGAACGGTCAAATTGCTAGCAACAAGCTGCCTTGTGGGGAATCGTAGTTGGTTCTTTTCAGCTCGTTGTATCTTGTTTTGAGGTGTTTTGACTGATGTCATGTCTATGCTAATACGGCAAACATTTGCTAGTTAACTAACCAATAACTGTAACAATGTATTTGAGAGACAACAAGTGCTCATTGTGCAAATGTATTCAAGTTTTAAAGGACATTTGGAGACTAAATTTAGTTTACATATTGTTAACAGTCTAAACCAACCTCATTTGTTGCTAAACAACGAACCCGTCTATGGGGGAGAAGGGAAACCATTGTCCACATTTTGCCATTATTTTTAACAGGAAAAATAGACAGGGGACTGGAAGGGCAAATTCGGTGGGGTGATGAGTCATGTGAGCGAGGACAACACAAGTTGGGCTCCTCTTGGCAAAGATGATCAAGGAAGTGTCAAAGAAGAGCCAAGGAAGGGTCGAGGGCGAGCCAAGGAAGAGTCGAGGGAGAGCCAAGGAAGTGTCGAGGGAGAGCCAAGGAAGCGTCGAGGGAGAGCCAACGAAGAGTCGAGGGAGAGCCAAGGAAGAGTCGAGGGAGAGCCAAGGAAGAGTCGAGGGAGAGCCAAGGAAGAGTCGAGGGAGAGCCAAGGAAGAGTCGAGGGAGAGCCAAGGAAGCGTCAAGGGAGAGCCAAGGAAGAGTCGAGGGAGAGCCAAGGAAGAGTCGAGGGAGAGCCAAGGAAGAGTCGAGGGAGAGCCAAGGAAGATTTGAGGGAGAGCCAAGGAAGAGTCGATGGAGAGCCAAGGAAGAGTCGAGGGAGAGCCAAGGAAGAGTCGATGGAGAGCCAAGGAAGAGTCGAGGGAGAGCCAAGGAAGAGTCGAGGGAGAGCCAAGGAAGAGTTGAGGGAGAGCCAAGGAAGAGCCGAGGGAGAGCCAAGGAAGAGTCGAGGGAGAGCCAAGGAAGAGTCGAGGAAGTGCCGAGGGAGAGCCAAGGAAGAGTCGAGGGAGAGCCAAGGAGGAGTCGAAGGAGAGCCAAGGAAGAGTCGAAGGAGAGTCAAGCGACTTTGTCTGCTAGATCAGTGTTTCTTAACCTCAGTCCTCTAGTACCCCCAGCAGCACACATTATGTTGTAGCCCTGGACAAGGGTTGAATGAGGTGTGCTTCTCTGAGGCTACAACCAAAATGTGTGCTGTTAGGGGTACTCAAGGGCTGGAGTTGGGAAACACTGTGCTAGATGTACATATTACTGCACTGTTGGAGCTAGGCACACAAGCATTTCGCTACACCGCAATAACATCTGCTAAATATGTGTATGTGACCAATAAAATTTGATTTGAAGAAATGGAATTGACCCGACGTGTCTAGTTCAGTGGCTTTAGCACTAGCATGGTCTAAATACAGCTGACGCACACACACACACACACACACACACACACACACACACACACACACACACACACACACACACATACACACACTCACAGACAGACACATCCTCGTCCAATTCTCAACCCAGAAACACACACCTCAGAAACACAAACAAATTAGCTGTCAACAGACACAAGACACACATAAAACCGCAGGTTGGCATTTATTGAAATGACTCATGTACTGGAGGTAGCTCTGCAGAGTGGTCACTAGCCGGCACATCCACAAAGTCTTAAACCTAACCCTAACCTTAACCTTAACCACACTGCTAACCCTAATGCCTAAACCTTAAATTACAAAAAGCACATTTTTGTTTTTATGAATTTTTACGAAATAGCCCATTTTGACTTTGCAGCTGGCCCATCTAGCGGAAACCGCTTAGGGCAAGACAGCGCTAAAACATTAGCATGGGTTTACTAAGTAAATCATGACTCATTTTACTGTATGTTTTCCACTTGAGAATTAAATGGTCTACAGAGCATGATTAGTGCTGGGCATTCAATGTTAGCATAGTTAGCTAGTGATTTCCCCTAGCCCCTAGGCTTCTGTTTCTTCACTACGTCTCTAATCCTGCCTTCAGAAAGTATTCAGACCCATTAACTTTCTCCAAATTCTGATGAGTTGCAGTCTGAATTTAAAGGTGCAATATGCAGAAATCGCTCCGCCATTTCCTGGTTTCTAAAATTCTAATAGTTTGCCTAATTTCAGATTATGTGACAAAACAAGCAGCCATTGTGTAGAGAATCATAGCGCCATCTTAACCACTGACCTACACACAATACCCAATAATGTCAATGTGGAATTATGTTTATAGAAATGTGTTCTAAAAAATATAAAGCTGAAATGTCTTGAGTCAATAAGTATTCAACTCCTTTGTTTAATAAGTATTCAACAATTTGTGTTGCATAGACTCACTACGTGTGCAATAATAGTTTAACATGATTTTTGAGTGACTACATCATCTCTTTACCCAACATATACAATTATCTGTAAGGTTCCTCAGTCGAGCATTACATTTCAAACAGATTCAACCAGGGAGGTTTTCCAATGCCTCGCAAATAATGGATTGTGTATCGATACACCCAATCACTTCAAAGATACAGGCATCAGGGATTTCACCATGAGGCCAACTGTGACTTTAAAACAGTTACAAGAGTTTGATGCCTGTGATAGGAGAAAATACTGACCTAAATGACAGAGTGAAAAGATGTACGCCTGTACAGAATAAAACTATTCCAAAACATGAATCCTGTTTGCAACAAGGCACTAAAGTAAAACTACAAAAAATGTGGCAAAGAAATTCACTTTATGTCCTGAATATGAAGCGTTATGTTTGGGGCAAATCCAACACAACACATCACTGAGTACCACTCTCCATATTTTCAAGCATGGTGGTGGCTGCATCATGTTATGGGTATGCTTGTCATCGGCAAGGACTATGGAGTTTTTTGGAGTTAAAAATAAATGGAATAGAGCTAAGTGCTGGCAAAATCCTAGAGGAAAACCTGGTTCATTCTGCTTACATTCAGACACTGGGAGACAAATGTACCTTTCGGCAGGACAATAATCTAAAATACAAGGCCAAATATACACTGGAGTTGCTTACCAAGACAACATTGAATGTTCCTGAGTGGCCTAGTTACACCGTTGACTTAAATCGGCTTGAAAATCTATGGCAAGACTTGAAAATGGCTGTGTAGAAATGATCAACAACCAACTTGATAGAGCTTGAAGAATTTTACAGCCGTAATCGCTGCCAAAGGTGATTCTAACATGTATCGACTCAGGGGTGTGAATACTTATGTTAAGGAGATATTTGTGTATTTAATTTCAATTTCAATAAATTAGCAAAAATGTCGAAAAACATGTTTTCACTTTGTCATAATGTATCTCATATGTAGATGGATGAGATATATAATTGTTTTTATTGTTGTTTTTGAATTTAGGCTATAACACAACAAAATGTGGAGTAAGTTAAGGGGTATGAATACTTTCTGAAGGAACTGTAACTTGGTGACCATGGTGACCATGTTTCCCAGGGGTCAAAATGAGGTCATTCATCCCTACATCCTAGTCTTTGAGGAGCAACACATGACAAGCTTTTATCAATTCCAGTCTTACCTGGGGCCATCCACACCATCATATGCTCCCACGGTAACATTACGAAACAGCTTCCTCTTGGCTTTCTCACTGCGCGTCTCTGGAACACAAAGAGTTCATGTGTCACAATTATATTGATGTGTGTTTTGTGTGTCTTTGTGTTCCCCTATTGGTTTATTCCGTGTGTCTTTGTATACTTTGTATTCCAGTACATCTCTGAAACACACCATGGTCAAGTTGTTTGTGGTGGTGTCATTACTGTTACTGGGTGGGTGTGATACATGGCCTACTGCTTGTAACATTGTGAGGATGTCCTGCAGTCAATAAGAACGCTGGGAACTGAATGACGGTAAAATGAGTCATTCAGTAAATGCGGGGCTAGCATCTGTAGATGGATTTTGGTTGTAGTTTGTCTGAGCTGATGTAATGCGAGTGGAGATAGTGACTTTGCCTGAACACATATATTATTTGGTTTCTATGAGGTTGGTAAAGTTATCTCACCTGATCGATTGTCCTTAATGGGAGGACCCACCTCCTCCACATAGTCTGAGGGGAACCAGCCTGTACGACCCTTCACTGTGCCCTCCCAAAACCCCCCCTCTCCCACACTCAACACTGAGGGGAGAGGGAGAAAAGAGAAGAGGGGTGAATCAAAACTTTACAATCAACACAATGCATTCCAAAAAACCCACTCCTCTCTGAATCTCACTTACCTTTGACTTTGTCTCCTTTGCTGATGCTAAGCTCTTTGTCTCCGTGGGCAGTGTAGGCCCTCGTGGCCACGTACACTCGCCCTGGAACCGCACTGTACATACGCCTCATCTGACCCCCAGCTGACCCTCCACCACCACCCGTTGTTGAGGTCGCACTGCAAGAGGAAAGACAGAGCGGGACAGAGTAAGAATTTGTGTCAGTGTGTAGCGGAACAACACCTGGTGACACCAATAGCTGAGAGGGAATTTAAATGACTTAGGAGTCATGCCAGTGGTTTACACTATTAGAATAAAACGTTTTGAAGCTTCAAAGTTGGTAAGACAACCGAGGATGTAAAAACACAATATTTTGCATTTTCACATTATTTTATAAATTGAGTTACATACAGTTGAAGTCGGAAGTTTATATACACCTTAGCCAAATGCATTTAAACTCAGTTTTTCACAATTCCTGACATTCAATCCTAGTCAAGATTGCCTGTCTTAGGTCAGTTATTTTATCATCACTTTATTTTAAGAATAATAGTAGAAAGAATTATTTATTTCAGCTTTTATTTCTTTCATCACATTCCCAGTGGGTCAGAAGTTTACATACACTCAATTAGTATTTGGTAGCATTGCCTTTAAATTGTTTAACTTGGGTCAAACGTTTCGGGTAGCCTTCCACAAGCTTCCCACAATAAGTTGGGTGAATTTGGTCCATTCCTCCTGACAGAGTTGATGTAACTGAGTCAGGTTTGTAGGCCTCCTTGCTCGCACATGTTTTTTTCAGTTCTGCCCACAAATGTTCTATAGGATTGAGGTCAGGGCTTTGTGATGGCCACTCCAATACCTTGACTTTGTTGTCCTTAAACCATTTCGCCACAACTTTGGAAGTATGCTTGGGGTCATTGTCCATTTGGAAGACCCATTTGTGACCAAGCTTTAACTTCCTGACAGATGTCTTGAGATGTTGCTTCAATATATTCACATAATTTTCATTCCTCATGATGCCATCTATTTTGTGAAGTGCACCAGTCCCTCCTGCAGCAAAGCACCTCCACAACATGATGCTGCCACCCATCTGCTTAACGGTTGGGATGGTGTTCTTCGGCTTGCAAGCCTCCCCCTTTTGCCTCCAAACATAACGATGGTCATTATGGCCAAACAGTTCTATTTTTGTTTCATCAGACCAGAGGGCATTTCTCCAAAAAGTATGATCTTTGTCCCCATATGCAGTTGCAAACCATAGTCTGGCTCTTTTATGGCGGTTTTGGAGCAGTGGCTTCTTCCTTGCTGACCGGCCTTTCAGGTTATGTCGATATAGGACTCATCTTACGTGGATATAGATACTCTTGTACCTGTTTCCTCCAGCATCTTCACAAGGTTCTTTGCTGTTGTTCTGGGATTGATTTGCACTTTTCGCACCAAAGTACATTAATCTCTAGGAGACAGAACGCGTCTCCTTCCTGAGCGGTATGACGGCTGCGTGGTCCCATGGTGTTTATACTTGCGTACTATTGTTTGAACAGATGAACGTGGTACCTTCAGGCATTTGGAAATTGCTCCCAAGGATGTTTTTTTTCTGAGGTCTTGGTTGATTTCTTTTGATTTTCCCATGATGTCAAGCAAAGAGGCACTGAGTTTGAAGGTAGGCCTTGAAATACATCCACAGGTAAACCTCCAATTGAGACAAATGATGTCAATTAGCCTATCAGAAGCTTCTAAAGTCATGACATAATTATCTGGAATTTTCCAAGCTGTTTAAAGCAGAGTCAACTTACTGTATGTAAACTTATGACCCACTGGAATTGTGATACAGTGAATTATAAGTGAAATATTCTGTCTGTAAACATTTGTTGGAAAATTACTTGTGCCATGCACAAAGTAGATGTCCTAACCGACTTGCCACAAATATAGTTTGTCAACAAGAAATTTGTGGAGTGGTTGAAAAACGACTTCAACTGTATGTACGGTCACTCCCTCCACTATGTCCTCACCCCTGTCTGCCGCGCTGTGGTTTGCTGTGATGCCTCTCCTCTGTGTCACTCTGTCCTCCTCCTCCTCCTCTTCCTCGTGATGGGGAGCGGGTACGGGCCCTGGGACTGCTGGAGCTCCTCACACCTACAGAGGCCCTGCGACCCTAGAGAGAGAGGGGAACAAACAATTACACAATATTATATTATATAAATACATAGGCTGAATGATGTAACTGTGTTGACACTTACACAAACCCAAACTCACAAATCGTTAACTAAAATAATCTTAAAGCATAGCTCCCCAATAAACAATTCCCCACTGCATCTCCATACTGTGCCCCTCAGTACCTGTCCAGGGATGGGATTGGATCTAGCAGCCTTGTTGGGCAGGGCCATGGTATCAGGCAGGGTCATGCTGTTATCACTGTTAGCACGCAGAAGGGGGTGGGGGTGAGGGTGAGCCATGAGGAGAGGGATTGCGCGTGCACTCTCTCCTCTTTTGGGAGCATACTTTGGGAATTCCAGAAAGGGCACTGAGAAAAGAGAGTGACAGGTAGGTGGGAGAGCAGTGAGGTTAGTGCAAGAGGGGGAGAGAAAGAGGGAGGGAATATTGTGAGAGTGTGAACGATTACCAACCAGACTCAAGTGATTCGGATGAAAAGACAAATACATAAGCAACACGGATGGACTTGAACACCACACACACAACCCTGAAACTGGGCAAGCAATCATCAAAAGGATCACTTGAGGTAAAAGGAATACTTCTGGATTTTTGGCAATGAAGCCCTTTATGTACTTCCCCATAGTCAGGTGAACTCATGGATACCGTTTTATGTCTCTGCATCCAGTATGAAGGAAGTTAGAGGTAGTTTTGCGGGCCAATGTTAACTAGCACAATAACTGGAAGTCTATAGTCTATGGTAACAGCTAGCTGTTGGGGCGGCAGGTAGCCTAGTGGTTAGAGCGTTGGGTCAGTAACCGATCCCCGAGCTGACAAGTTAAAAAAAACATTCTGACGTTCTGCCTCTGAACAAGGCAGTTAACCCACTGTTTCCTGGTAGGCTGTCATTGTAAATAAACATTTGTTCTTAACTGACTTGCCTAGTTAAAAAAAAATAAGAGGTTACCATAGACTCCCAGTCATTCAGCTAACGCCAGTTGAAACAAGTTTAGGCCACCTCTGAACCAACACAGTGCTTTCAGAAACAACATCGTTTGCAAAATGTCTAGGGATTAGCCTCTATTCTGATCCAATGCACCGCGAACAAATACTATCTACCAGTGTGATAAAACAACTTAATAAGATGACAAAAGACAACATATATTGTGAGTCAAAGGTTGATTGAGGAAGCAGGACATTCATACCAAATGATGCACTGAAAGGTGTTTTATAGCAGACAGAACAAAATAAATATAGTAGACACTCATTCATCAAAACACACTATCAATCACTCCCGAATCTGAAGATAACCCAAGTGGAGGACCAAAACTTACCTACATCTGCATCTCTGTGGTTTTTGATGATTTCCCCGATTTCAAAATGGCCTGACATTACTGCTACCTTCAAAACACAAACACATGTAGACACACAATTACATGCAACTGTGCAACACAATACATGCTCCATGTACAGGAACAATTCTACAAAAACACAGAATTTGATAAATGCTTTGCAAATAACACATGTAAAACAAGTAACTGATTATTAACTCAATGGTTTATTTACCGATTTATTTTATTTTTTAATTTCACCTTTATTTAACCAGGTAGGCCAGTTGAGAACAAGTTCTCATTTACAACTGAGACCTGGCCAAGATAAAGCAAAGCAGTGCCACACAAACAACAACACAGAGTTACACATGGAATAAACAAACATACAGTCAATAATACAATAGAAAAAGTCTATATACAGTATGTGCACATGGCGTAAGGATGTAAGGCAATAAATAGGCCATAGTAGCGAAGTAATTACAATTGAGCAAATTAACACTGGAGTGATAGATGTGCTGATGATGATGTGCAAGTAGAAATACTTGTCTTTAAATGAGCAAAAAAGTTTTTTTAAAACAATATGGGGATGAGGTAGATAGTAAGATGGGCTATTTACAGATGGGCTGCGTACAGCTGCAGCGATCTGTAAGCTGCTCAGATAGCTGAGTCAGTCAGTGAGGGAGATATGTCTCCAACTTCAGCGATTTTTTCAATTCTTTCCAGTCATTGGCAGCAGAGAACTGGAAGGAAAGGCGGCCAAAGCAGGTGTTGGCTTGGGGATGACGAGTGAGATATACAGTGCCTTGCGAAAGTATTCGGCCCCCTTGAACTTTGCGACCTTTTGCCACATTTCAGGCTTCAAACATAAAGATATAAAACTGTATTTTTTTGTGAAGAATCAACAACAAGTGGGACACAATCATGAAGTGGAACGACATTTATTGGATATTTCAAACTTTTTTAACAAATCAAAAACTGAAAAATTGGGCGTGCAAAATTATTCAGCCCCTTTACTTTCAGTGCAGCAAACTCTCTCCAGAAGTTCAGTGAGGATCTCTGAATGATCCAATGTTGACCTAAATGACTAATGATGATAAATACAATCCACCTGTGTGTAATCAAGTCTCCGTATAAATGCACCTGCACTGTGATAGTCTCAGGGGTCCGTTAAAAGCGCAGAGAGCATCATGAAGAACAAGGAACACACCAGGCAGGTCCGAGATACTGTTGTGAAGAAGTTTAAAGCCGGATTTGGATACAAAAAGATTTCCCAAGCTTTAAACATCCCAAGGAGCACTGTGCAAGCGATAATATTGAAATGGAAGGAGTATCAGACCACTGCAAATCTACCAAGACCTGGCCGTCCCTCTAAACTTTCAGCTCATACAAGGAGAAGAATGATCAGAGATGCAGCCAAGAGGCCCATGATCACTCTGGATGAACTGCAGAGATCTACAGCTGAGGTGGGAGACTCTGTCCATAGGACAACAATCAGTCGTATATTGCACAAATCTGCCCTTTATGGAAGAGTGGCAAGAAGAAAGCCATTTCTTAAAGATATCCATAAAAAGTGTTGTTTAAAGTTTGCCACAAGCCACCTGGGAGACACACCTGGGAGACATGTGGAAGAAGGTGCTCTGGTCAGATGAAACCAAAATTGAACTTTTTGGCAACAATGCAAAACGTTATGTTTGGCGTAAAAGCAACACAGCTGAACACACCATCCCCACTGTCAAACATGGTGTTGGCAGCATCATGGTTTGGGCCTGCTTTTCTTCAGCAGGGACAGGGAAGATGGTTAAAATTGATGGGAAGATGGATGGAGCCAAATACAGGACCATTCTGGAAGAAAACCTGATGGAGTCTGCAAAAGACCTGAGACTGGGACGGAGATTTGTCTTCCAACAAGACAATGATCAGAAACATAAAGCAAAATCTACAATGGAATGGTTCAAAAATAAACATATCCAGGTGTTAGAATGGCCAAGTCAAAGTCCAGACCTGAATCCAATCGAGAATCTGTGGAAAGAACTGAAAACTGCTGTTCACAAATGCTACCCATCCAACCTCGCTGAGCTCGAGCTGTTTTGCAAGGAGGAATGGGAAAAAATGTCAGTCTCTCGATGTGCAAAACTGATAGAGACATACCCCAAGCGACTTACAGCTGTAATCGCAGCAAAAGGTGGCGCTACAAAGTATTAACTTAAGGGGGCTGAATAATTTTGCACGCCCAATTTTTCAGTTTTTGATTTGTTAAAAAAGTTTGAAATATCCAATAAATGTCGTTCCACTTCATGATTGTGTCCCACTTGTTGTTGATTCTTCACAAAAAAATACAGTTTTATATCTTTATGTTTGAAGCCTGAAATGTGGCAAAAGGTCGCAAAGTTCAAGGGGGCCGAATACTTTCGCAAGGCACTGTACCTGCTGGAGCGTGTGCTACAGGTGGGTGTTGTTATGGTGACCAGTAAGCTGAAATAAGGCGGAGCTTTACCTAGCAAAGACTTATAGATGACCTGGAGCCAGTGGGTCAGGCAACGAATATGTAGCGAGGGCCAGCCGACGAGAGCATACAGTTCACAGTGGTGGGTGGTATTTTGGGCTTTGGTGACAAAACAGATGGCACTGTGATAGACTGCGTTCAGTTTGCTGAGTAGAGTGTTGGAGGCTATTTTGTAAATTACATCGCCGAAGTCGAGGATCGGTAGAAGTGTCAGTTTTACGAGGGTATTTTTGGCAGCGTGAGTGAAGGAGGCTTTTTTTTTTCGAAATAGGAAGCCGATTCTAGATTTATTTTTGGATTGGAGATGTTTAATATGAGTCTGGAAGGAGAGTTTACAGTCTAGCCAGACACCTAGGTATTTGTAGTTGTCCACATATTCTAAGTCAGAACGTCCAGAGTAGTGACGCTGGACGGGCGGGCAGGTGCGGGCAGCGATCAGTTGAAAAGCATGCATTTCGTTTTACTAGCGTTTAAGAGCAGTTGGAGGCCATGGAAGGAGTGTTGTATGGCATTGAAGCTTGTTTGGAGGTTTGTTAAAACAGTGTCCAAAGAAGTGCCAGATGTTTACAGAATGGTTTCACCTGCGTAGAGGTGGATCAAGGAATCCCCTGCAGCAAGAACGACATCGTTGATATATACAGAGAAAAGAGTAAGCCCAAGAATTGAACCCTGTGGTACCCCCATAGAGACTGCCAGAGGTCCGGACAACAGGCCCTCCGATTTGACACATTGAACTCTATCTGAGAAGTAGTTGGTGAACAAGGCGAGGCAGCTGTTGAGTCTGCCGATAAGAATACGATGATTCACAGGGTCGAAAGCCTTGGCAAGGTCGATGAAGACGGCAGCACAGTACTGTCTTTTAGCGATGGCAGTTATGATATCGTTTAGTACCTTGAGTGTGGCTGAGGTGCACCCGTGAACAGCTCGGAAACCGGATTGCACAGCGGAGAAGGTACGATGGGATTCGAAATGGTCAGTGATCTGTTTGTTAACTTGGCTTTCGAAGACTTTAGAAAGGCAGGGCAGGATGGATATAGGTCTGTAACAGTTTGGGCCTAGAGTGTAGGGAGATAACTGCGGTAGCTTTCCAATCTTTAGGAATCTCAGACGATAAGAAAGAGAGGTTGAACAGACTGGTAATAGGGGTTGCAACAATGGCGGCGGATAATTTTAGAAAGAGATGGTCCAGATTGTCTAGCCCAGCTGATTTGTATGGGTCCAGGTTTTGCAGCTCTTTTAGAACATCTGCTATCTGGATTGGGGTGAAGGAGAAGCTGGGGAGGCTTGGGCAACTAGCTGCGGCGGGTGCAGAGCGGTTGGCCGGGGTCGGGGTAGCCAGCAGGAAAGCATGGCCAGCCGTAGAGAAATGCTTATTGAAATTCTCAATTATCGTGGATTTATTGGTGGTGACAGTGTTTCCTAGCCTCAGTGCAGTGGGCAGCTGGGAGGAGATGCTCTTATTCTCCATGGACTTTACCGTGTCCCAAAACTTTTTGGAGTTAGAGCTACAGAATGCAAATTTCTGTTCTGTCCTGACTTTCCTTGAAAGTTGCATATCACGGGGACTATTCGATGCTAGTGCAAGCCGCCACAGGATTTCTTTGTGCTGGTCGAGGGCAGTGGAGAGAACCAAGGGCTATATATTTATTCTTAGTTCTACATTTGCTTATTTAAGATGGTGAGGAAATTACTTTTAATGGATGACCAGGCATCCTCTACTGATGGGATGAGGTCAATATCCTTCCAGGATACCCGGGCCAGGTCAATAAAAAAAGGTTTGCTCTTCGCAGACGTGTTTTAGGGAGTGTTTGACAGTGATGAGGGGTGGTTGTTTGACCACGGACCCATAGCGGATGCAGGCAATGAGGCAGTGATCGCTGAGATCCTGATTGAAAGAGCAGAGGTGTATTTGGAGGGCAAGTTGTTCAGGATAATATCTATCAGGGTGCCCATGTTCACAGATTTAGGGTTGTACCTGGTGGGTTCCTTGATAATTTGTGTGAGATTGGGGGCATCTAGCTTAGACTGTAGGACTGCCGGGGTGTTAAGCATATCCCAGTTTAGGTTACCTAACAGAACGAACTTTGAAGATAGATGGGGGGCAATCAATTCACATATGGTGTCCAGGGCACAGCTGTGAGCTGAGGGGGGTCTATAACAGGTGGCAACAGTGAGAGACTTAATTCTGGAGAGATTCATTTTTAAAATTAGAAGCTTCGAAATGTTTGGGCATAGATCTGGAAGGTATGACAGAACTTTGCAGGCTATCTCTGCAGTAGATTGCAACTCCTCCCCCTTTGGCAGTTCTATCTTGACGGAAATTGTTGTAGTTGGGGATGGAAATCTCTGAATATTTGGTGGCCTTCCTAAACCAGGATTCAGACACGGCAAGAACATCAGGGTTGGCGGAGTGTGCTAAAGCAGTGAGTAAAATAAACTTAGGGAGGAGGCTTTTGATGTTAACATGCATGAAACCAAGGCTTTTACGCTTAAAGAAGAAAACAAATGAGAGCACCTGGTGACACACAGGGCCTGGGTTAACCTCTACATCACCCGAGGAACAGAGGAGGAGTAGGATGAGGGTACGGCTAAAGGCTATCAAAACTGGTCGTCTAGTACCGCCTAGTACCTATAACGATCCTGATTACATTTGGCGAAGTCGGCAGTATAAATATATAAACTAAAAACATGAAGTTGTTATTGATACCTGAAAGGGGGTTTGTCCATGCTTGTTCTTCATTTCCTTATTGGCACCTCTGTAGAGCAGAACACGAACACAGCTTTCCTGATAGGCCAGAAAGAAAGTCGCTGTTTTAAGGCCCAGTGCAGTCAAAAATGTAATTTCCTGTATTTTATTTATATTTCCACACTTTGAGGTTGGAATAATTATGTGAAATTGTGAAAATTATGACAATGCCCTTTTAGTTTAAGAGATGTTTTTAAAGGCCACCTTAAATTTCACCCTGTTTTGGTGAGAGGGAGTTTTGTTATATTACTTAATTAGACCAATAAGAAAGAGACCAATAACAGCAAATGTAATGTTTTCCCCTCCCTACTCAAACCACTCCCAGACAGTCCTAGCAACATACTTGCTTGAGAAATTGCTCTTTGCTAAAAAAAACTATTTGTTCATTTTTTTACCATTTTAATTGTAAAGGTACTTCATTGTTATCCAGAAATTATTTGATATTTCGATAAAAATGGCTGCATTGGACATTAACTTGATTCAGGACTAAAATATCATACAGTAGTTTTGGAACTCACATACCAGTTTCTTTAAGTTCAACTTTGAATGGAAACACACACTCTTTATTGCACATTTTAAATGGTACTTACCTTATTATACAGAGCACAAATGTGAAGTGCAGTGTTCCCTGAGGCATTCTGAGAAGTGGTATCTGCCCCATAGAACAGAAGGTGCTCCAGGTGCTGGGCAAAACCATTCTGGCAGGCCTTGGGGGAGGGTGTATAAAGAAAGTAACTAAATATGACATTTATTAGCAACAGAAAATCTCAGGGGTTGTAGAAGGATCATCACGTCACAATCAATTTCAAATAAATGAAATATACTGTATGTAGCAACATTTGTGACAACGTGAAAGATAAACAGAATAGAAAGATATAGAGTTGATGAATAAAATGATATAAATACGCCTTTGACTTCCCCTTCTGCTTAAAGATTTGCTCTTTCTTTTTTGCACTTGAAATAACACAAGAAACCAAATTAAAAGAAGTACCACAGGACACTACACAAGCTAATATGAACAAAAGTAAAATAGCATGACACCACACTGGTGAACAGCACAGCACAGAAAAAGATGCAGAGATAGAAGATGTCAGCACGGGATGGTATCTAAAGTCTATTCGCATTGGACTCAACAGTTACATGAGATACGAGTAAGGATTTGGCACTTGGGAAGGATCACTGTTTCAGGAAGAAATGACCAATCTCCCCTTTCTTTCTTTCTTTCTATAATATTTTTTCTTAACCACTTTGAGACCATGGAAGGTTATGTAAGGTCATGACCCTAAGTGTTCATGACTTAAATCGAAGTATTAATGGATTACATGATGAGTACCTTGTGTATTTCTTGCATTCCAAATTCCTCTTCATCCCTGAGCTGTGGAGAGAAAGGAAGAGCGGAGGAAAGGGAATGAATGGAAAGAGATGAGTGAGAGTGTTTCTCAATGGAGGAGAATGGAGAGTAGAAAAAGAGGGATGAAATGTTTAAGACATGGACAGGACAGGAGACTGAAAGGAAAGTAAAAACCTAATGTACTATACCAACGTATGATAATACACAGAAGAGAAAAATATGAATAGACATAAAAACAACAGTATACATGTCACCTTCCACAAAAAAAACAGTTATTGCGTGTGACAAAACACATTTCAGTTCATTACTGTAGCTACCGCCTTGGTCCAGTCAGTGTAGTTTTGTAGATATCAGATCTCTATGGCAAGACACGTCCCTCAGCCAATTTGAGTCAAAATAGGGCCAGTGCTGTCTGAGACATTGTTTGTGACGATCATACGGATGGAGGTGATTATTTTTTTTGGGGGGGGGGGATTGATCTGCTTTAGACAGCCAGACGGATACCTGGTGAGACTCCTCCCAGCCGTTTTCATCTCTCACTCCCAGTCTGGCCCTGTAGTAGAGTAGGGTCTCGCAGCAGGAGGTGTCGCCACCTATCAGCACTGAGTGGTACAGCGGGGTCAGGCAACATCTGTCTTTGTAATCAGGAGACGCTCCCAGGGACAGTAGAGCCTGGCAAGGATGGAGAAAATACATGCTTATTAAACCCATGATGTGTGTGTGTGTGTTTTTTATTTAACCTTTATTTAACTAGGCAAGTCAGTTAAGAACAAATTCTTATTTTCAATGACGGCCTAGGAACAGTGGGTTAACTGCCTGTTCAGGGGCAGAGCGACAGATTTGTACCTTGTCAGCTCGGGGGTATGAACCTTCCGGTTACTAGTCCAACGCTCTAACCACTAGGCTACCCTGCCGCCCCATGTGTGTGTGTGTGTGTGTGTGTGTGTGTGTGTGTGTGTGTGTGTGTGTGTGTGTGTGTGGAGTCCTAGTTACCAGCAGCGCAACATGATTGTGTGCCTTGACAGCCTTGTGTACAGCTGTCAGTCCATCTCTGGTTCTGAAGTCGACATGGGCCCCACCTTGAACGAGCGTCCTGATCCCCTCCACTGTCATACCAGATTGCACCGCCACAGACAGGGGAGACTCTGAAGAGGAGGGAGAGAGAGAAAGGAGGGAGGGGGAAATGGAGGATCAAGAAGAGAGGGAGGGAGCAGGGAAAGAGTTTGAGATTATGGGGGTTGTTAATATCGGTAATGATCATTTGAGATTTGACTGAAAACAGTGTCAGAGTCATGCAGTGGTAACCCTATCAAGCTAGTTTTCAACTCACCTCCATTGTCAGGGTCATGGTAGTTTGGGTCAAGACCTTTGTCCAGGACCTTTGATATCTTATCTAATGATCCACTCACAATGTAGTCCATGAACTTTTTCAGACTCGCCTGCAATGGAAGATGTTCACTGGACATTAAAAACATTGTCTGCCACAGTCTGCCATAAACTTTCATTTCCATAGCTGTACAAATATCTTTCACCTACAACAAGGGACATAGGAAGTACCTTGGTGTGCAGTTTAGTAAGTAGTTTTTCATCCAGGTTTGTTTGTTTGTATACCCTGGTCTTGTACCTAAACTGTGGAACAGAAAACATTTGCAGTAGAATCAAATCTTTAAAGCAATCTGAAGGATGAAAACACGTTATTTTCATACCCCTGGCTTCAACCTTGCCTAATCTAAACACTGTAGTCCTTCTGGAACCAACTCTAGCCCTGACCTCTTACATATTTGGAACCCCACCCAGGTCATAAACACCCACAACAGACATACCACCAGAGGGCATCATAATACCAGTGCATGGGTATCACTGTACTGTGTATTGGTTTCACAGTAAGTGAAGCTCCGCAGTGAAAAATCGAAGCACTGCAAACACACTAAAAAGCAAATGTATAATAAATACATCGATCCAAATCTGTTTTGACCTACAAGCTGGTTGTGGTTAAGGTTGAGGTCAAACCCATTCATATCAAGTCAGTTAAAGAAAATGCAATGAAAATCTGACTTGGGGGCAGCCCATTAGTCTTAGTGAGTTTTTAAATGCACTCCCCGAAAAGTCTCAAGCTAAATAGGATACAAATACACTACCGTTCAAAAGTTTGGGGTCACTTAGAAATGTCTTTGTTTTTGAAAGAAAAGCCATTTTTTTTGTCCATTAAAATAACATCAAATTGATCAGAAATACAGTGTAGACATTGTTAATGTTGTAAATGACTATTGTAGCTGTCTTAGGTCAGTTAGGATCACTACTTTATTTTAAGAATGTGAAATGTCAGAATAATAGGAGAGAATTATTTTATTTCAGCTTTTTTCATCACATTCCCAGTAGGTCAGAAGTTTACATACACTCAATTAGTATTGGGTAGCATTGCCTTTAAATTGTTTCACTTGGGTCAAACGTTTTGGGTAGCCTTCCACAAGCTTCCCACAATAAGTTGGGGAATTTTGGCCCATTCCTCCTGATAGAGCAGATGTAACTGAGTCAGGTTTGTAATCTGTCTGTAAACAATGGTTGGAAAAATTACTTGTGTCAAATGCACAAATTAGATGTCCTAACCGACTTGCAAAAACTATAGTTTATTAACAAGACATTTGTGGAGTGGTTGAAAAATGAGTTTTAATGACTCCAACTTAAGTGTATGTAAACTTCCAACTTCAACTTTACATACTGTAGAGGCCCATTATCAGCAACCATCACTCCTGTGTTCCAATTGCACGTTGTGTTAGCTAATCCAAGTTTATTATTTTGAAAGGGTAATTGATCATTAGAAAACCCTTTTGCAATTATGTTAGCCAGCTCCTAGCACAGTTAGCACACATAGTACCAGCAAAACACCAGTCTCAACGTCAACAGTGAAGAGGCGACTCCGGGATGCATTTCTCAAACTAGACACTCTAATGTATTTGTCCTCTTGCGCAGTTGTGCACCGGGGCCTCCCACTTCTCGCATGGAATAGCCTTCATTTCTCAGAACAAGAATAAACTGACGAGTTTCAGAAGAAAGGTCTTTGTTTCTGCCCATTTTAAGCCTGTAATCGAACCCACACATGCTGATGCTCCAGATGCTCAATTAGTCTAAAGATGGCCAGTTTTATTACTTCTTTAATTCAGAACAACAGTTTTCAACTGTGCTAACATAATTGCAAAAGGGTTTTCTAATGATAAATTAGCCTTTTAAAATTATAAACTTGGATTAGCTAACACAACGTGCCATTGGAACACAGGAGTGATGGTTGCTGACAATGGGCCTCTGTACGCCTATGTAGATATTCCATTAAACAAATCAGCCATTTCCAGCTACAATAGTCATTTACAACATTAACAATGTCTACACTGTATTTCAGATCAATTTGATGTTATTTTAATGGACAAAAAAAGTAGCTTTTCTTTCAAAAACAAGTACATTTGTAAGTGACCCCAAACTTTGGAACGGTAGTGTATTATTATTGCATCACTCTCTAACATCCAGTGTCTCCCATCAAAATACCTCCAGGTAAGGCACCCCTTTCTCAAAGGACTGTGGGTAGTCTCGGAGGCAGCGCTCCTCCTCCAGGAACATGGCGTCTCGTCCCTCTCCGGCGGGCTGGAAGAGGCCATAGTTGTAGATGTCCCACAGTGGCTCGCTCAGCGAACAGACGACCTGCTGCTTGGCGCTCCACACCGTGAAGTCAGGGTCAAACTGCAGACACCTCTGACAGAGGGAGGAGACGAGAGACGAGAGAGCACAGTGGACAGTTAATAGGTATGAAAATCACGAGTGTATTATTTTCAAGGTGGTGTGCATGTGTGTGTGTGCATGTGTGTGCGTGCATGCGTGAGTTTTGAATGGAAGCAAGGATTGGGGCAAAGGTGAGTTCTACATTTTAAATGCCATTTGATTTGACTGGAAGGTGTATAATTAGCTTGGCATACAATTTGTGATCCAAATCTAAAGCATCATGGCAGTTAATTATTCATAACATGGTGACATTTTAGCAACAAGGCTGTATTAACGGCATGTGATTGACAAGAGTTTGTTTTAAAAGTAGAGGTAGAAAGTACTTTATGGAAATTGGTTTCACCTTTCTATCAATGGCCTTTTACTGGTCCCATTGAAAACTGACAATTATCATGTTTACTCTACTTGAAATGAACAAATAATCTAACTGATCTAGCACACTAACTACTGAGCATCAAATGTGCTCATTCGCTGCCAAGCCACCGATTCGCTATCACCATTCTGACTCATTTGTATACAAATGAAAGGTGTGTAAATTATTAATCAGTCGCCATGTCTATTAACTGTGTCTATTAACAAGACTCAAGACACACAATGAGAGCCAATATTTACTAGGACCCAGAGTACAACACTCACTCTGTCAACTAAACCAATTATCTGCCTTAGCCATAACCTTAGACCTGCATTGCAATCAATGGAAGACAGAGATTTTCTTCATAGACTTCTTTAGAAGTATGTCTGTGTTTGATACATTAGAGGCTTTCTGGTCACAATGGACAATGTCTTTGATGTTTTAATATGCATCTGGTAACTTTGCATTAATTTGATTTTAGGCTGATGTTTGTGGAGTATTCTTCCATATTATTGTTTTATTTTTTTGGGGGGGGGACAACATTTTCTATAGTTTTCTCCCCTTCTGTCTATCCGTTTGATACTGTAGCCAACAGCACATGGCGAGATCATTAGAGGAGCAATGTACCCGTTGCCATAGCAATGCCGTCCCTTGGAGGAAATACCCGAGTATGTGTGTCTGTGTGTCTGTGTGTGAGAGAGACGTGTGTATGCAAGATGTATGGTGTGTGTGTGTTTGTGTGTGATTCCTGGGAGAGAGCGGAACTTCAGAAAGTATTCACACCCCTTGACTTTTTCCACATGTTACAGCCTGGATTTAACATTTATTAAATATAAATTGTTTGTCACTGGTTTACTTTTTCTTCATTTTTACTATTTTCTACATCGTACAATAATAGTGAAGACATCAAAACTATGAAATAACACATATGGAATCACGTAGTAACCAAAAAAGTGTTAAACAAATCAACATATATTTTATACACTGCTCCAAAAAATAAAGGGAACACTTAAACAACACAATGTAACTCCAAGTCAATCACACTTCTGTGAAATCAAACTGTCCACTTAGGAAGCAACACTGATTGACAATACATTTCACATGCTGTTGTGCAAATGGAATAGACAACAGGTGGAAATTATAGGCAATTAGCAAGACACCCCTAATAAAGGAGTGGTTCTGCAGGTGGTGACCACAGACCACTTCTCAGTTCCTATGCTTCCTGGCTGATGTTTTGGTCACTTTTGAATGCTGGTGGTGCTTTCACTCTAGTGGTAGCATGAGACGGAGTCTACAACCCACACAAGTGGCTCAGGTAGTGCAGCTCATCCAAGATGGCACATCAATGCGAGCTGTGGCAAGGTTTGCTGTGTCTGTCAGTGTAGTGTCCAGAGCATGGAGGCACTACCAGGAGACAGGCCAGTACATCAGGAGACGTGGAGGAGGCCGTAGGAGGGCAACAACCCAGCAGCAGGACCGCTACCTCCGCCTTTGTGCAAGGAGGAGCAGGAGGAGCACTGCCAGAGCCCTGCAAAATGACCTCCAGCAGGCCACAAATGTGCATGTGTCTGCTCAAACGGTCAGAAACAGACTCCGTGAGGGTGGTATGAGGGCCCGACGTCAACAGGTGGGGGTTGTGCTTACAGCCCAACACCGTGCAGGACGTTTGGCATTTGCCAGAGAAGATTGGCAAATTCGCCACTGGCGCCCTGTGCTCTTCACAGATGAAAGCAGGTTCACACTGAGCACATGTGACAGACATGACAGAGTCTGGAGACGCCGTGGAGAACATTCTGCTGCCTGCAACATCCTCCAGCATGAACGGTTTGGCGATGGGTCAGTCATGGTGTGGGGTGGCATTTCTTTGGGGGGCCGCACAGCCCTCCATGTGCTCGCCAGAGGTAGCCTGACTGCCATTAGGTACCGAGATGAGATCCTCAGACCCCTTGTAAGACCATATGCTGGTGCTGTTGGCCCTGGGTTCCTCCTAATGCAAGACAATGCTAGACCTCATGTGGCTGGAGTGTGTCAGCAGGTCCTGCAAGAGGAAGGCATTGATGCTATGGACTGGCCCGCCCGTTTCCCAGACCTGAATCCAATTGAGCACATCTGGGACATCATGTCTCGCTCCATCCATGCACCACAGACTGTCCAGGAGTTGGCGGATGCTTTAGTCTAGGTCTGGGAGGAGATCCCTCAGGAGACCATCCGCCACCTCATCAGGAGCATGCCCAGGCGTTGTAGGGAGGTTATACAGGCACGTGTAGGCCACACACACTACTGAGCCTCATTTTGACTTGTTTTAAGGACATTACATCAAAGTTGGATCAGCCTGTAGTGTGGTTTTCCACTTTAATTTTGAGTGTGACTCCAAATCCAGACCTCCATGGGTTGATAAATTTGATTTCCATTGATCATTTTTGTGTGATTTTGTTGTCAGCACATTCAACTATGTAAAGAAAAAAGTATTTAATAAGAATATTTAATTCATTCAGATCTAGGATGTGTTATTTTAGTGTTCCCTTTATTTTTTTGAGCAGTGTATTTCAGATTCTACAAAATAGCCACCCTTTGCATTGATGACAGCTTTGCACACTCTTGGCATGCTCTCAACCAGCTTCATGAGGAATGCTGTTCCAAAAGCCTTGAAGAAGTTCCCACATATGCTGAGCACTTGTTGGCTGCTTTTCCTTCAATCTGCATTCCAACTCATCCCAAACCATCTCAATTGGGTTGAGGTCGGGTGATTCTGTAGGCAGCATCATGCTGTGGGGATGTTTTTCAGCGGCTGGGAGACTAGAGACTCAGGATTCACCTTCCAACAGGACAATGACCCTAAGCACACAGCCAAAACAACACAGGAATTGCTTCGGGACAAGTCTCTGAATGTTCTTGAGTGGTCCAGCCAGAGCCTGGACATGAACCCGATCATACATCTCTGGAGACACCTGGAAATAGCTGTGCAGCGACACTCCCCATCCGACCTGACAGAGCTTGAGAGATTCTGCAGAGAAGAATGGGAGAAACTCCCCAAATACAGGTCTGGCAAGCTTGTAGCGTCATACCCAAGAAGAATCGAGGCTGTAATCGCTGCCAAAGGTGCTTCACCAAAGTACTGAGTAAAAGGTCTGAATACTTATGTAAATGTGATATTTAAGTTTCAGATTTGTTAAAAATGTGCAAATATTTCTAAAAACCTGTTTTTGTGGTATTGTGTGTAGATTAATGAGGGGGAAAAAACAATTTAATCAATTTTAGAATAAGGCTGTAACGTAAAAAAATGTGGAAAAAGTGAAGGGGTCTGAATACTTTCCGAATGCACTTTATATATGTGTGACACTTCCACCCTATCATTCTGTTGTTTCTGACAGGGCTCTTCTGGGATGCTCTCAGCAGCTATCCTCATTGCATTAAATACAGTGGGGCAAAAAAGTATTTAGTCAGCCACCAATTGTGCAAGTTCTCCCACTTAAAAAGATGAGAGAGGCCTGTAATGAATTTATTTGCAAATTATGGTGGAAAATAAGCATTTGGTCAATAACAAAAGTTTATCTCAATACTGTTATATACCCTTTGTTGGCAATGACAGAGGTCAAACGTCAAACGTCTTCACAAGGTTTTCACACACTGTTGCTGGTATTTTGGCCCATTCCTCCATGCAGATATCCTCTAGAGCAGTGATGTTTTGGGGCTGTTGCTGGACAACACAGACTTTCAACTCCCTCCAAAGATTTTCTATGGGGTTGAGATCTGGAGACTGGCTAGGCCACTCCAGGACCTTGAAATGCTTCTTACGAAGCCACTCCTTTGTTGCCTGGGCGGTGTGTTTGGGATCATTGTCATGCTGAAAGACCCAGCCACGTTTCATCTTCAATGCCCTTGCTGATGGAAGGAGGTTTTCACTCAAAATCTCACGATACATGGCCCCATTCATTATTTCCTTTCAACGGATCAGTCGTCCTGGTCCCTTTGCAGAAAAACAGCCCCAAAGCATGATGTTTCCACCCCCATGCTTCACAGTAGGTATGGTGTTGTTTGGATGCAACTCAGCATTCTTTGTCCTCCAAACACGACGAGTTGAGTTTTTACCAAAAAGTTATATTTTGGTTTCATCTGACCATTTGACATTCTCCCAATCTTCTTCTGGATCATCCAAATGCTCTCTAGCAAACTTCAGACGGGCCTGGACATGTATTGGCTTAAGCAGGGGGACACATCTGGCACTGCAGGATTTGAGTCCCTGGCGGCATAGTGTGTTACTGATGGTAGGCTTTGTTACTTTGGTCCCAGCTCTCTGCAGGTCATTCACTAGGTCCCCCCGTGTGGTTCTGGGATTTTTGCTCACCGTTCTTGTGATCATTTTGACCCCACGGGGTGAGATCTTGCGTGGAGCCCCAGATCGAGGGAGATTATCAGTGACCTTCTATGTCTTCCATTTCCTAATAATTGCTCCCACAGTTGATTTCTTCAAACCAAGCTGCTTACCTATTGCAGATTCAGTCTTCCCAGCCTGGTGCAGGTCTACAATTTTGTTTCTGGTGTCCTTTGACAGCTCTTTGGTCTTGGCCATAGTGGAGTTTGGAGTGTGACTGTTTGAGGTTGTGGACAGGTGTCTTTTATACTGATAACAAGTTCATACAGGTGCCATTAATACAGGTGACGAGTGGAGGACAGAGGAGCCTCTTAAAGAAGAAGTTACAGGTCTGTGAGAGCCTGAAATCTTGCTTGTTTGTAGGTGAACAAATACTTATTTTCAACCATAATTTGCAAATAAATTCATAAAAAATCTTACAATGTGATTTTCTTTATTTTCTTTTCTCATTTTGTCTGTCATAGTTGAAGTGTACCTATGATGAAAATTACAGGCCTCTCTCATCTTTTTAAGTCGGAGAACTTGCACAATTGTTGGCTGACTAAATACTTTTTTTGCCCCACCGTATATCATTGTTCAGACATTAACTACTGAGAGATTTATCAATGTACAGAGATGTGTGTTGTAGTGTTGGGGGGAAAAAAATTATACAGTTACATATTGGGATATTATTTTTGGTGATATTTCACAATATTATTGTTGACAATATCGCAATAATATTTTTGCGTTAGTCGGCTGTACCTGCACCAAAACTCCAGTATTTTTCCTTCATAGCTTGTTCTCCATCTTCTTTTTAAGTCGTGAGACAATTTGTTTTCAGCACCTTTATTTCCATGACTGATCAAAACAAATGTTCTCATGGGCTCACTCTTGTCCCCCTGCAGCAGACATATGGTGAGCAATATGTTTGGAACATCGAATCGCAATAAAATCGCAGTACCGAATTGCAATACATGTCATATCGGCACCAAAGTATGGTGATAATATCGTAACATGAGGTCCCTGGGAATTCTCATCCCAAGTATGTTGCTTGTGACCTTGATCCCCCTCTTTTGACCTATTCATGCCTCTTTTTGTCTCCCTCTCTAACATCCTGTGCTTCTCTCTCTCTCTCTCCTTCTCTTTCTCTCTTTCTCTCTCCTTCTCTTTCAGCCTCCACTCAACTTCATTTCCTCATTCTCTCCATCTAATTTTGAACAATTCTATTTCCTGTGCGAGGTACTTTAAGTTGTTTGTTGGGGTGGGTAATGGGTAGTCTAGGATGCCCCGTGGGTGACGGTGCTTTAAGACCAAGACACCAAATGCCCTCTTTTGTGTTCACGCCCTCCTCAAACTCATTAAAACTCTATTAGATAATTAGCAATTACTGTTATATTGAGGGCAGATCAGCTGACATGTAGAACAGTTGGGAATGTTCTGGGAATTGGAGTACGGAGAAGAGTCATAACGGGGGAGGGGTTAACAAAGGGTACTCATTCTCACCTGAAATGCCGCTGCAGTATGGAGCAAGGGGGTTGGCCAACTCTCACCCACAATCACACCTATCCATGCAGTACTGAGAAAGCATCTATCGCTTCAAATCATTGCTAACTTCATTGAGAAGTGAGAACACTGTCAATTACTTTGGATTATTAAGTGAGCCGTGTTTAGCACTTGCATGTAGCCTAACCTGAGTCAAGTCTCTGTTCTTCATAGATTCATAACCCATATGATAGAGATGGTTGTTCTGAATGTAGTATGGTTCCCCTCAGGATTGATCTCTGGCCTGGGCTTGGCTGTTACACTGTCTGTATCCAATGATAGTAATGTGAGAAGAATATAATAACAGCTTGACATAATTGTACTTAGCAGTACCATGAAACATGCACCTACTGTCTGTTTGATGTCAGGGATTCCAATGCGGAACACCATCATGGTCAGGTGAGTGTCCTCTATGGGCGCCACTGTGGTCATACTCCGCTCCATGTGAGCGCGTCTCTTCTGGGTCTGAGTGGACGGGGCCGGGTGATACTGCTGCTGATTGGCTGGGATGAGATGGTGTTGCTGCTTTTGGGGGGCCTGATTGGATGTATAGGGGATGCCTCTATTTCTTGGATTCGCTGGCCTCAGTGTCCGGTCTCCTCTCTGTCTTCCAACCACAATGGCCGAGGGTTTACCTCCCTCCCATTTACCTTCGCGTGATTGTCTGCCTCCCTTTATCTCCATCTCCTCGAGCCCTTCTATCCCTCCATTCTCCTTCTCTCTACTCTCCCCCTTTCTGTTCTCTCGTCCCTGCTCCTCTTCCTCTTCCTCATCCTCCCCATACTTGTCATCCTCCCCGGGATAATAGTGTTTGCTATTCCCCAGCATCCTTCGCTGTGCAGGATCACTGCAGAGAGGGCCAGGTGACATTGCTGTCGTGGCAACGTGACATGGCTGTCCCGTGCGACATTGTCTTCACCCCCAAAAACATGCTGTGGAGGAGAGAGGGACGTAAAAGGGTTAAACAAATGGCTAATTAACACATTGACTGACAACACTCAAATCGACACACTTCTCGAACTGCGAGAAAATAAATGAACTCGGAAAATGTAAAGCATTTGGTATTAACAGTAGCGCAGGCATATGCAATAGAAGCAATAACTCATTGGTGACATTGGCTTCTCACATAGCCTAGGTGAATGAGTGCTGGTCCACATTTTACATTTTGCTGTCGAGAATACATGGGGGAATAGAGCTGATGAAAGACGGCCTATATATAAACTCTATGAATATTTGCAGGTTCATTGCAGGAGAGAGAGGACAGGCAGTTTAGTATTGAGCATGGTCAAAAGCTTTGTGCTTCGTTTTTTTTAATGGTCATAGTCCCATTGTTTTCTCTAGTGAAACTAACAGCAAGTTGCCCAGTTTAATAATACTGTCCTTTCACGAGCATTTGGCTGGGAAATCCCTCCATATGCTTTTTGCTGGTTTCACTTTGAGGCGTAGTCTGGCTACAGGGCCTGCCATCATGCAGAGTTGGATCTTGTCCCAAAAAAACACGTCTTTACGATGGTGGATGAAGTTGGGATTCCCCACTGCCCTATTGGCAGTTTTGAGGTCGGAATTGAAAATGAAGGCGGTGAGCCCCACATACTGTAGATGTGAATCTGTAGACTCAAATGGACAGACGGAGCTCAATAAAACATTCCATGATGCCACAGGGACAGCTTTAATTTTAGACTAGTAGCAGGCAAACTAACACAGAAGGGCCGCTTCTGGAAAGCTCATGATGCTTTAAGAATTACAGACATGAAAAAAAGCACAGACACATCACTCACATAAATTTACATGGCAAACATGATAGATAGGTTCTAGTGTTTTCAACCAGTGTTTGTGTTAGTACCACTGAATGACAGTATGTTGGAGGTATGTTTGATGCATGCAGATCAATAGGGTCTGTCCATGTCTCAGTACCCAGAAGGCAAACAGGAAGCATACCCATTGAATAGCTGCTGTGTAAAGAGGATGGGGAACCGAGGATTGAGCATGGTGGGAAAGTGATCCCCAAGGAGCCAGTGAGTGACGGGGATGGCCACTTCACCCTGATCAACTGTCTGTCAAAGGAAGTGAGAAGGGCATGACAGAGAGATGAGCCGGCCCGGCTGGAGAATGGTGAAGAAGGAAACGTGTCTCTAACCACTTCAGCAAACACACACACTATACATTATAGAGGGGGCTCAATGAAAATCGCTTGGAAACAATGCATCAACACATGTAAAAGGAACTGCAGGAACCACCTATGAAATGGACAACGCTGCCATTCATCCTACACTCTAGTTGTTGTTGGCGGCATTAGATTCGACGTTCCCGAACCACGCCTCACATTGATGGTGATGGCGTCTATAATTCCCATGTTGCTAAACCGCAGCATGCTAATGATTAGAACACTTTAGGAGGTTACCACCGTCATGAAATGAACAAGGAGGGACGGAGATAGGCTGATTTATGTACATTGTCTCATTCATTATTGAAGAACGAGAGTCTGCACTGGAGGAGAGAAGAGAAAGACAGACAGAAGGCAGACAGGCCAATAGAGTGCCAAAGAGCTAACTCATTGGGGAGGGAAAGAGAGAGAGAGAGTGAGATGTATTCTGCATAAAGCAGAGTAATCAGATTGAGGGAGAAATAGAGAGTGAGAACAATTGGGCGGTTGGAAGGCTGATGAGAGAAAGTTGAAGAGAGCGCTGACAGGAAAAGTAGGATACAAGCGAAAGTGACTGGGTGAGGAGCGATGAGAGGAAGAACTCATTGGCAAACAAGGAGTGGAAGAGATGGTCCTGGAAATAGGCCTACATCACAAGTTTGAGCAACATTTACAATCACAATAGGTACTGAAGCCTCATGAACCTCCCAATAAAAGGATAAAACTATTGTTGGCTTGCTCTGTATGACCAATTGAACATGGAGGGCCCCCAAATGAATTAAAAACAGTGAGAGCTCAGCACCATCTGACGACTGTGTTTTTGAAAGGCTGCTGAAGTTAGCGAGAGAGGCTGCCAAGGGGAAAATTGAATGATCTGAAAATCAGGGCCTAAGCTCACAGGTCGGAGCTCTGATTAGCACCATAAACCCTGGTGGAAACCCGGAGAAAGGGTTTGGGGCACAAACAGTGCCTTTAACAGGGATATGGGGAACAGAACACATGGGTTCACTGAGGTGTGTAGCCGAGGGGAGGGAGAAGGAGTTGAAAATAAGAGGAGGATCAGAGGATTAATCATGATAACGAGGAATAAGATGAATTGCCCTCCTTCAGGGCCCAGGAAGCAAAGATGGCTGGATGGATTCGGGGAAAGGTTCCATCAAATATTTTCCTTCCATCTTTCTTTTCATCTTCACGTTGGAACATAGTATCTAGAGCTCATCACTTGTGCATCTTGCAACAAAGTCACAATGACTTTGGGCTGGCATTGATATCTAACCACCCTCAGTAGCTGTGTAAACAATCATAGACTCCAAGACATGATACTGCATACAGTGCATTCGGAAAGAACTCAGACCCCTTCACTTTTTCCAAATTTTGTTACGATACAGCCTTATTCTAAAATGGATTAAATATTTTTTTCCCTCATCAATCTGCACATCATAGCCCTCACTGACAAAGCAAAAACTGTTTTTTAGAATTTTTGCAAATGTATTATAAATCAAAAGCTGAAATAACACATTTACATAAATGTTGACACCCTTCACTCAGTACTTTGTTGAAGCACCTTTGACAGCGATTACAGCCTCGATTCATCTTGGAAAAATCTCTATGTATTTGGGGAGTTGATCCCATTCTTCTCTGCGAATCCTCTCAAGGTCTGTCAGGATGGATGGGGAGCATCGCTGCACAGCTATTTCCAGGTGTCTCCAGAAATGTTAGATCAGGTTCAAGTCCGGACTCTGGCTGGACCACTCAAGGACATTCAGAGACTTGTCCCGAAGCCATTCCTGCGTTGTTTTGGCTGTGTGCTTAGGGTCATTGTCCTGTTGGAGGGTGAACCTTCGCCCCAGTCCGAGGTCCTGAGCTCTCTGGAGCAGGTTTTCATCAAGGATCTCTCTGTACTTTGCTCCGTTAATCTTTTATTTGATACTGACTAGTCTCCCAGTACCTGCCGCTGAAAAACATCACAGCATGATGCTGCCACAAACCATGCTTCACCATAGAGATGGTGCCAGGTTTCCTCCAGATGTGACGCTTGGCATTCAGGCCAAGAGTTCAATCTTGGTTTCATCAGACCAGAGAGTCCTTTAGGTGCCTTTTGGCAAACTCCAAGTGGGTTGTCATGTGCCTTTTACTGAGAAGTGGCTGATTGGTGGATTTCTACAGAGATGGTTGTCCTTCTGGACGGTTCTCCCATCGCCACAGAGGAACTCTGGAGCTCTGTCAGTGTGACCATCGGGTTCTTGGTCACCTCCCTGACCAAGGCCCTTCTCACCAGATTGCTCAGTTTGGTTGGGCAGCCAGCTCCAGGAAGTCTTGGTGGTTCAAAACTTCTTCAATTTAAGAATGATAGGGGCCACCGTGTTCTTGGGGACGTTAAATGCTGCAGACATTTTTTGGTACCCTTTCCCAGATCTGTGCCTAGGACACAATCCTGTCTTAGAGCTCTATGTAGAATTTCTTCAACCTCTTGGCTTGGTTTTTACTCCGACGTGCACTGTCAAATGCGGGACCATATATAGACAGGTGTGTGCCTTTCCAATTCATGTCCAATCAATTGAATTTACCACAGGTGGATTACAATCAAGTTGTAGAAACATCTCAAGGATGATCAATGGAAACAACAAGCACCTGAACTCAATTTCGAGTCTCATAGCAAAGGGTTTGAATACTTATGTAAATAAGGTAAATGATTGTTGCTGTTTTTTTACACCATTTTAAGTTATATCCAATTGGTAGTTACGGTCTTGTCCCATCGCTGCAACTCCTGTACTGACTCGGGAGAAGCAAAGGTCGAGAGCCCTGCATCCTCCGAAACACAACCCAGCCAAGCCGCACTGCTTCTTGACACAATGCCCGCTTAACCAAGGAAGCCAGTCGCACCAATGTGGCGGAGGAAGCACAGTACACCTGGCGACTGTGTCAGTGTGCATGAGCCCGCCCCGACACAGGAGTCGCTAGAGCACGATGGGACAAGGAAATCCCGGCCGGCCAAACCCTCCCCTAACCCAGACAGCGCTGGGACAATTGTGCATTACCTCGTGGGTCTCCCGGTTGCGGCCGGCTGCGACACAGCCCGGTATCGAACCAGGATCTGTAGTAACGCAGTGAAGAGGCGACTCCGGGATGCTGGCCTTCTAGGCAGCGTTCCTCTGTACAGTGTTCTTTTGCCCATCTTAATCTTTTATTTTTATTGGCCAGTCTGAGATATGCCTTTTTCTTTGAAACTCTACCTAGAAGGCCAGCATCCCGGAGTCGCCTCTTCACTGTTGACGTTGAGACAGGTGTTTTGCAGGTATTATTTAATAAAGCTGCCAGTTGAGGACTTGTGAGGCGTCTGTTTCTCAAACTAGACACTCTAATGTACTTGTCCTCTTTCTCAGTTGTGCACCGGGGCCTCCCACTCATCTTTCTATTCCAGTTTGCGCTGTTCTGTGAAGGGAGTTAGTACACAGCGCTATACGAGAGCTTCAGTTTTTTGGCAATTTCTCGCGTGGAATAACCTTAATTTCTCAGAACAAGAATAGACTGATGAGTTTCAGAAGAAAGGTCTTTGTTTCTGGCCATTTTGAGCCTGTAATCGAACCCATGAATGCTGAAGCTCCAGATATTCAACTAGTCTAAAGAAGGTCAGTTTTATTGCTTCTTCAATCAGAACAACAGTTTTCAGCTGTGCTAACATAATTGTTTTTTATTTTCTTCGAATTATCAATTAGCCTTTTAAAATGATAAACTTGGAATAGCTAACACAACGTGCCATTGGAACACAGGAGTGATGGTTGCTGATAATGGGCCTCAATTGGCCTATGTAAATATTCCATTAAAAATCAGCTGTTTCCAGCTACAATAGTCATTTACAACATTAACAACGTCTACACTGTATTTCTGATCAATTTGATGTTATTTTAATGGACAGATTTTTTATTTTCTTACAAAAACAAGGACAGTTCTAAGTGACCCCAAACTTTTGAACGGTAGTGTATCTAAATATACAGTTGAAGTCAGAAGTTTACGTACAACTTAGCCAAATACATTTAAACTCATTTTCCCAATTCCTGACATTTAATCCTAGTAAATATTCACTGTCTTAGGTCAGTTAGGATCACCACTTAATTTTAAGAAGGTGAAATGTCAGAATAATAGTAGAGAGAATGATTTATTTCAGCTTATGTTTCTTTCATAACATTCCCAGTTGGTCAGAAGTTTACATACACTCAATTAGTGTCTGGTAGCATTGCCTTTAAATTTCATAACTTGGGTCAAACGTTTTGGGTAGCCTTCCACAAGCTTCCCACAATAAGTTGGGTCAATTTTGGCCCATTCCTCCTGACAGAGCTGGTGTAACTGAGTCAGGTTTGTAGGCCCCCTTGCTTGCACACCTTTTCAGTTCTGCCCACACATTTTCTATAGGATTGAGGTCAGGGTTTTGTGATGGCCACTCCAATACCTTGACTTTGTTGTCCTTAAACCATTTTGCCATAACTTTGGAAGTATGCTTAGGGTCATTGTCCATTTGGAAGACCCATTTGTGACCAAGCTTTAACTTCCTGACTGATGTCTTGAGATGTTGCTTCAATATATCCACATAATTTCCCCCCCTTATGATGCCATCTATTTTGTGAAGTGCACCAGTCCCACCTGCAGCAAAGCACCCCCACAACATGATGCTGCCTCCCCCCCCTGATTCACTGTTGGGATGGTGTTCTTCGGCTTGCAAGCCTCCCCCTTTTTCCTCCAAACATAACTATGGTCATTATGGCCAAACAGTTCTATTTTTGTTTCATCAGACCAGAGGACATTTCTCCAAAAAGTACGATCTTTGTCACCATGTGCAGTTGCAAACCATAGTCTGGCTTTTTTTATGGCGGTTTTGGAGCAGTGGCTTCTAACTTGCTGACCGGCCTTTCAGGTTATGTCGATATAGGACTCGTTTTATTGTGGCTATCGATTCTTTTGTACCCGTTTTCTCCAGCATCTTCACAAGGTTCTTTGCTGTTGTTCTGGGATTGATTTGCACTTTTCGCACCAAAGTACGTTCATCTCTAGGGGACAGAACGTGTCTCATTCCTGAGCAGTAGTACGGCTGTGTGGTCCCATGGTGTTTATACTTGCTTACTATTGTTTGTACAGATGAAAGTGGTGCCTTCAGGTGTTTGGAAATTGCTCCCATCCACAGGTACACCTCCAATTGACTCAAATGATGTCAATAAGGCTATCAGAAGCTTCTAAAGCCATGACACCATTTTCTGCAATTTTCCAAGCTGTTTAAATGCACAGTCATCTTAGTGTATGTAAACTTCTGACCAACTGGAATTGTGATACAGTGAATTATAAGTGAAATAATCTGTCTGTAAACAATTGTTGGAAAAATTACTTGTGCCATGCACAAAGTAGATGTCCTAACCAACTTGCCAAAACTATAGTTTGTTAACAAGAAATTTGTGGAGTGGTTGAAAAATGAGTTTTAATGACTCCAACATATGTGTATGTAAACTTCCGACTTCAACTGTATGTTGGCAAAATACATCCCTGACCGTTCTCACTGCAAAAAAAGCTGCAGATTAGGAGCAGCGAACGGAGGGGTGGGTGTCTGTGTCTGTGTGTCAATTTGCAGCGGGCAGCCAAGTCTGCTGTCACTCAGTCAGAATGTGCATTAGTTTAATCTACCTTTGCCCCATTTATAGATATTATGCACATTGATAGCAAACATCCTCACCATGTGATTTATCATAGTAGTCTTAGCAGCAGCAATCTAAATGATCAGACCGAAAACATGCGAGGAAAAGTGATTGGGTGAAATGATTAATCGAGTAGATGGAGAAATACAGCTTCACTCTATCCAATCAGAGCAGCAGGATCAACGTACAGCCCCCCTTCTCTTTACAGACAGGCAAACTAGCCCATTGAGTTATTTAGACCACATATGACTGACTTGAAAACAGTACAGAATGGTTTAGAAACTCTGTGACTGACTGACATGAGAAATACACTAGCTGCCACCTGAAAATATATATTTTTTCACAGATAAATACAGAACATACTCGGATCATAATCGTATCCAGAAAATTGCCCATATCCGTTACGATACTTGTTTTGTCTGACTATTCGGCACACCCCTATATGAAAGTTAACTGTGTTTGCGTGTGATCAGTGGTGGATTTATTCCGCCGATTCTGTTGAAAAACGTTCTTAAACGGAAGCAAATGGAACCAAGCGAAAATGAACATAACTGAATTTGTCCAATAGGAACTCTCGTTTGCAACTTTTGGACTAATGATTACACCCTAGATCAGCTAGATGCGGGCAGGATTGCGCAAGGCTGAATTGAATGTGTCGATGTCTGTCGCCTTGATTACTCAAATTTCTCTCGACCCGTGTACCCACATTGTAAACTTTCATTCATAGGTTAGGTTGTAGCAACCTCATGATAGGTATAGGAAAAATGTGAGTATCATGTAGTTGCCTAAACCTATCGATGTTACATTGAGCTGGGGGAATGGAATATGAATGACAGTTTTCCAATGTGCTGTAAGACAAAAAAAGATTTGTCTTCCCTCATCTTAAACAGCACCAAACACTATTGCGCAAAATGCTGTATCATATGAAGCAAAATGCATCATACACGCTGTATTTCTGTATTTTGAAAGTTCTATGTATTGAAAACTTGATAGGTGACATGCAAAATATTTTGGGACTATATCAATGATGGACTAATTAAACAAATACCAAAAGATCGTTTTGGGGTGGAATTTTCCTTTAAAAGGCACAGCATTCCACTCTCTTTCACACTCACTCTCTCCTCTCCCTTGCTCTCTATCTCTATGTAGGACAGAGCGTGAGTATAGATATATTTTCAGTGCATTGGTCCCCAGAAACTAGAATAGGAGAGTATCCAAGGAACAGATTGTCCCACTTTTACGTCCTGTTGAAAGTGGAGCGGCCAAGTTCTGTCCTCCATATCCCTCTCTTTCACTGGGTCTTCATCCTTCTACCTCTTTCACGCTGCTAGTCCCCTCTGTTTAGACATGGGACAGTTAGGGATGTGCTGTAGCCTAGGTCTATTACAAATATAGAGGGACTGACGGAATAAACACTTTTAATGAGACAGGGGGCGTTGATAAGTTGTATGGGAGGTACTGTACCTATGAGTGGGTCATTGGCCATCGAAGTGGGGAGTGGTCAGAGTTATCAGAGCTCTGACGTAGATAGTTACTCCCATGAGAGAAGATGAGGAGGAAGAGCTACAGTCTCTAGTGAAAGTCTACACACCTCTTACATAGTCCTCACATTTGGCTGTGTTATATATTTTTTTTATCTCATAACTGAATAAATTGGATCTTTTTCCTACCGATCTACACAAACTACTCAACATTGTCAACGTTAAAGAAGATTATAGATCATTTTTCAAATTAATAACTAACTTTAAAAAACATATGTCTTCACAACCCAGAGTTAATATTTGGTGGAAGCACATTTGGCAGCCATTACAGCTGTGAATAATTTTGAATAATATTCTACCAACTTTGCAAAACTCTTAGGGCAATATTTATCCATTGTTTTTGTCAAAATTGCTCAAGCTCAGTAAATTTGGTTGGGAGTTCATTGATGGGCAGCCATATTCTAACCGTCTCAGATTTCAACCAAATTTAAGTCAGGATTGTGGCTGGAACACGCAGGAAAACTCAACACCTCTTGGAAAAGCCATTTGACATTAAATTGTGTAATTGTGATAAATTAAAACTCTATCCCAGGGTTTTCAGAAGACTGAGGTGGGTTTTCCTCTAACATTTTACCAGGGCTTTGCTCCTTTCATATTTATTTTGATCCTGACAAATTCCCCAGTCCCTGCAGGTGACAAGCATACCCATAACATGATGTGCCACCACAATAGTTGTTTTACATTTAATTTTAAAACAGCAAAATGTAAAGATTGTGCAAGGGGTGTGTAGACTTTCACTAGGCACTGTAAGCTTCAGTGGATCATTTCCAGGCCACAAACACTCCTTGGGGCCATGTTGTATGCTAGCTACGTTTCTAACTACTGTTTTATAACAAACTGAGGCAACACTTGATGCAAAAATTCAATGTGAGACAGTGAACTATCTAAAATGTATACATTTTCAGATTTAGCAGGTAAATACAATTAAATGTCTGTCAAAAATAAATGTCTGGTGCCTTAAAACTGTATTTTAAATCAGATAAGAACAAATAATAGTATAATTCAGCATCCTCAACAATGATTATCTTACCCTAATTTCATGGGGAAATGAAATTCAAACAGCTATTCAAACAGACATTATATCTAATAATTAATTAAGTGCTTGATTAAAATAATTACCCCGAGCCTACACTATTTGGTAAACAATTCCCAACTCTTTGATCTACACTTAAGCCTCCCCATCCAACAACTTCCCTTCACAAAGGGTCATCCTTTTTCTGGAAACATCTAGCCATCCCCCAAGGTTACAGATGGGCTGACAACGTTTCAAACAGACAGCTTGGAATCACACTAATAGACAGCTATCACACTCATCTGTGCTGAGTCTAGCTAGAAAGCAGCTAAGGTGACAGACCACTCAATCCGGGCTAGGCTGGCGGTGGTCTGGTGCATATCAAAAGTGGGCTCTCTTTCCCCACCAGACTGGGTGTAAATGGGTCAGGTGGAATGTGTGTTGAGGGCCTTGCCTGCCTGGGATAGGCTATACTTGGTGGGGAGGGTGGGGAGCCTACTGTGCAGAGCACATTTTAGCTCTAATGTCCCCAATGCTATTTTTGAAAGCTCCCTTTCTACCGGAATGTAATTCTTTGGTTTTCAAGCTGATAAAAGTATTGCATTTTCAATGAACTTTTAAATAAGACGCATGGTACAAATCTTGCTAAAGTGTTGGTCCCATGTTTCATGAGCTGAAATAAAAGATCCCAGACATTTTCCATATGCACAAAAAGCTTATTTCTCAGTTTACATCCCTGTAAGTGAACATTTCTCCTTTGCCAAGATAATCCATCAGAGACCGCACCGGGAGGTCCGTGGGGCGACGCACAATTGGCCTAGCGTCGTCCGGGTTAGGGAGGGCTTGGCCGGTAGGGATATCCTTGTCTCATAGCGCACCAGCGACTCCTGTGGCGGGCCGGGCGCAGTGCACGCTAACCAAGGTTGCCAGGTTCACGGTGTTTCCTCCGACACATTGGTGCGGCTGGCTTCCGGGTTGGATGCGCGCTGTGTTAAGAAGCAGTGCGACTTGGTTGGGTTGTGTATCGGAGAACGCATGGCTTTCGACCTTTGTCTCTCCCGAGCCCGTATGGGAGTTGTAGCGATGAGACAAGATAGTAGCTACTAAAACAATTGGATACCACAAAAAATTGACGAGAAAAAGGGGTAAAAATTCAACAAACAAAAAAGCCCAGCATGATCATTACAGACGTGCATCTTCAGCTGGGGACAATAAAAGTCCACTCTAAAATGTGCAGTTTTGTCACACAACACAATGCCACAGATATCTCAAGTTTTGAGGGAGCATGCAACTGCAGGAATGTCCGCCAATGTAATGCTAATTTTACAACCATAAGCCGCCTCCAAAGTCCTTTTAGAGAACTTGGCAGTAAGTCCAACCAGCTTCACAACCACAGACCATATGTAACCACGCCAGCCCAGGACCTCCACATCCAGCTTCTTCACCTGCGGGATCGTCTGAGACCAGCCACCAGCTGTTGAAACTGAGGAGTATTTCTGTCTGTAATAAGCCCTTTTGTGGGGAAGAACTCATTCTGATTGGCTGGGACTGGCTCCCCAGTGGGTAGGCCTGGCTCCCAATTAGGTGGGCCTATGCACTCCCAGGCCCACCCATGATTGCGTTTATATTTTTGTTCAGTATAGTAACATTGTGCAGACTGCAGACTCTGTATGAGTTAGACTTCTGTAGATCTTATTACCAACACAATCCCGTCATCAAATGTTTCCTCAAGAATTTAGATGAATGACTCAATCTCTGGAGCTTTCCATTTGGAAAGCCCCAGAGATTGTGGGTGGGGGGAGGGCAGTATATGGGGGATTCAAGGCAATAACAAACATGCTGTTAAATTAATATAGTACAAATTCATTGTTTTAACACCTATTTCCAATGTGAGGTGGCTGTCCCAAACCCTGACTCCTAAACTTCATGTTTGAAAATAAAGCAATTCATTATTTTAGTAATTTTTTAACAGTATTATTTTAATAGAACATCTTGAGTTGTTCATTTATAACATTGACATGTACTGATCTAAATAGTAGGTCTGTTCATTTTAAAACATCTTTAAAAAAAAAGGTGTTCCCACCTTCTGATGTCACTACCGAATCACACACATTAAAAGACTATAGAATATCTGCCTTAAGCCGAATCCCTACAAATATCACCAGGTGATGGGAAAGCACCCCTCCCCAGCATGGCCAAATGGAGTAGTCTGTCTGCAAACATTTTGGAGAAAATGAGTGAGCAAGTCAGTAAATTATGTATTTTTAAAAAGTGTCACAACCGAACATCTAATATACGGTTTTGGGACTAAAATATGTTTGCTTGGACATACACTATCATTCAAAAGTTTGGGGTCACTTAGAAATGTCCTTGTTTTTGAAAGAAAAGCCATTTTTTTGTCCATTAAAATAACATCAAATTGATCAAAAATACAGTGTAGACATTGTTAATGTTGTAAATCCCGGATTCTGGTATGTGCGGTCATTGTGGGGACGACATTGTCAATACACTTACAATTATGTGGATATATTGAAGCAACATCAAGACATCAGTCAGGAAGTTAAAGCTCGTCGCAAATGGGTCATCCAAATGGACAATGACCCCAAGCATACTTCCAAAGTTGTGGCAATTGTCCGTAGAGCTCCGAGACAGGATTGTGTCGAGGCACAGGGTAGCAAAACATTTATGCAGCATTGAAAGTCCCCAAGAACACAGTTGCCACCACCATTCTTAAATGGAAGAAGTTTGGAACCACCTATACTCGTTCTAGAGCTGGCCGTCGGGCCAAATTGAGCAATCGGGGGAGAAGGGCAATGGTCACTCTAACAGAGCTCCAGAGTTCCTCTGTGTAGATGGGACAAACTTCCAGAAAGACAACCTTTTCTGCAGCACTCCACCAATTAGGCCTTTACGGTAGAGTGGCCAGACAGAAGCCACACCTCAGTAAAAGGCACATGACAGCCCACTTGGAGTTTGCCAAAAGCACCTAAAGGACTCTCAGACCAAGAGAAACAAGATTCTCTGGTCTGATGAAACCAAGATTGAAGTCTTTGGCATGAAAAACAAGCGTCACGTCTGGAGGAAACCAGGCACCGCAAATCACCTTGCCAATACCATGCCTGCGCTGAAGGATGGTGGTGGCAGCATCATGCTGTGGGGATGTTTTTCAGTGGCAGGGACAGGGAGACTAGTTAGGATCAAGGGAAAGATGAACAGAGCAAAGTACAGAGAGATCATTGATGAAAACCTGCTCCATAGCGCTCAGGACCTCAGACTTGGGCAAAGGCTCACGTTCCAACAGGACAACGATCCTAAGCACACAGCCAAAACAACACAGGAGTGGCTTCGGGACAACTGTCTGAATGTCCTTGAGTGGCCCAGCTAGAGCCCGGACTTGAACCCAATCAAACATCACTGTAGAGACGAAAAATAGCTGTGCAGCAACACTCCCCATCCAACCTGACAGAGCTTTAGAGGATCTGCAGAGAAGAATGGGAGAAACTCCCCAAATACAGGTGTGCCAAGCTTGTAGCATCATACCCAAACATACTCAAGTCTGTAATTGCTGCCAAAGGTCCTTCAACAAAGTACTGAGTATAGGGTCTGAATACTTATGTACATGTGATATTTCAGTTTATTTTTTATTTTTATACATTTGCAAAAAATCAAAAAACTTGTTTTAGCTTTGTCATTATGGGGTATTGTGTGTAGATTAATGAGGAAACAAATCTATTTAATCAATTTTATAAAATGGCTGTTACGGAACAAAATGTGGAATAAGTGAAGGGGTTTGAATACTTTCCTGTCCACTGTCTGTCCACCAGGTCTGTCCACCTGACGTAATGTATGTCGTAAGAAGTGTGCTGAAAGTTTTGGGAAAATAGGTCATACATTTGAAAAAAAAAGTGGTTTCCCCCAATTTACACAACTTCTGTGGAATGACCCTTAAACAGTAGCGTAATGTGTACACGAGGCAGCACACTTTCTCCTCAGCTCCCTCCTCTCACTGCTGGCACGGTTTGACCGAGTGCGTTAAAATGCCATGAAAAGAGCGACTGAACATGAAAGGGATCTCTGCTGCAGGTATCTTACTGTTTCACAAACACAGCAGAAAGACAGAAACACATAGGGCCAGTGGGAATATATATAGGTTGAGAGAAAGGAAAGAGAAGAACCTGTCTCTGGGTCATTTCAATGGCCCAATAATTCCACTGTAATCTGAGTGAGACACTTAATATGTATGCCTGTTAGTACAAATGGTTCTGGTTGCAATTGTGAGGAACAGAAGCATACAAGATCCTAATAAACGTTGTCAGTTATGGCTGACAACTGGGGACTATGATGTCGGGTCTTGTTAAGGTTTGTTCTGTAACTCATTACTGTAGTGCAATTAGTTTTGGAGACTGTACTTCCTGACTATTAGGCACTTATTTGAGGGATGGAGTAGAGGCCACTGATGATTGCTCTTCATCTGGCTCTGTGTTGGACTCGTTCTTAGAGCCTGTTATTACAGTGAAATCATTAGCTAGGAATTGTGGTGTTTCAGCAGAAGGGGAATGAAATTACTAGAGTATAATTCTGTCATTAAACCTACATTATGGTTTTGTTATTGGAATATAAGAGCAACTGACAATGTACATTTAGATTATTATTTTTTTATTTCTTATTTTATTTTTTACAGTGCTTTATTATGATGGCTATGTCGCAGTTTACCAGCTCCAGCTTTGCTGGCCTGTCCACTAGCCTACATATTTACTCTAGGGACTGTCCTATGTAATATGAAAGGATTGCAGAGTCAGGTGGAACAGCTATTTTGTTGTGTTGCACCATCTTATTGAGTGTTGCTCTGGCAGGCTGTTACGCCAGTTACAGTAAACAACAGTCGAACGCTCGTTAAAAGGATACATCTGAGGATAGCTGTCTCAAGGCCTTTAATTGATGGCACTTAAGCAACAGAGCATATAGGACGTTTGACTTCAGTAATCCTATGTTTTTCCACTCTATTAATATGTTGATCAAGTTATATGTGTGTGTGTGTGTGTGTGTGTGTGTGTGTGTGTGTGTGTGTGTGTGTGTGTGTGTGTGTGTTTGTCCCATCTGCTGCAGTCCAGTTGTGATTTCCCCATGGGAGTGAATGAAGCTATATCGTATTGTAAATTCTGCATCTTACTGTGCAGTAGCTCGGAATTCACCCTCTTTATTCCTTGTAGGAGTCTCGCTGCCACAAAAACATGGTCAACATGTCTCCCTCTTGTCTTCCCCACTCTCCATAATAAACCCTTGAGAGATACTGCAGCAAACACCAGAGTTAAATCTCCTACACAGTGACCAGTCCATTGCTCTCCTTTATTCAGAAATGGTAGTAGGGGTACAAAGGGACATTTCCCAGTCATGTCAAGTGGAAAAGCGCCCAATGAGACTAAGAGCATTGTGGTCTACATTCACACTTTCTTTCATTGTTGTGCTTTCCATGAACCCCATTGTCTTTCATTTCATTTGAACTCATTACGGTTTGTTAGTAATTTCACTGTCTTTGTGGAATTAAACTGCACTTCTGTGTATTTTCTCCTCTCTGTAAATTAATTCCCAGTTTCCCTTAGAAAATATAAGTGTCTGTAGCAAGACTGGTATAATGTACACTAAGTCCAGAGAGAGGCAGGCATAGACAATTACTTTCTGTATCTATAAGATCAACGTCTCCTTTAGTTGAATCTCATGTGCATGTCTTACACCATTGACGCATAGCACATTCCCATCTTATAACAACCTCTGCCACACACAACTTGGCTAGCTAATATGACTGGTTTTTATGCCAGGCCATGACCCCAGAGATACAACTAAAGTGGTGTGTGGCTGTCTTCAAGTAAACTGTTACTTAGTGCTCTCGGCAAAGCCTGAACCCATGAATAGAGAGATCAGGTAATGATATCTATTTTGTTGACAAGCAGCAGAAAAGGAAGTGTGTCAAATTGGGTGTTGATGAGTTCTGCGATGATTCTCCCTCACCTTTCCATTTCCTCATTCTACCCCTCTGAACTCCCACAGCAAGATGCAACACATTTTATAACTCTAATAGTTTATGCACCCATTGGATCAATATTTCCTTTCCAAAATTGTAGTACATAGGATGTAGGGTTGCAAAGGGAAGGTATATTACTGGAAAATGTCTAAGTTTACCAGTAAACTACCAGAATCTGGGTAACTTTAAATTATTGAGGGGAATTTTATCAGATGACATTTAGTGGCATTCTTGGGTACCTCTGATTATCACAGGTGTCTAATTATCTCTCATCTCTGGCCCTCTGTGTGGCATTATCACATGTCAAATATATAAAATAATCAAATTAAATTATTTTAAAATAATATATAGAATGACGAAGCTGTAAAACATTATCCTAAATATAAACCATCAACTTAGCGAATACCATTGGTGTTTAATATGAAATTAAATATTGTTTTTCATTAGACTATGTCCATATGTCTTTGTTGTAAATGTTTTGGCACCAAACTTGTTGCAGTTGTGAAAAAAAGTCAACATTTGGAAGAGTTGCAGAGTTCATTGAAAATACTGCCATTGTTGATTAGATGCTTTTTTCATGAATTAGGCTATTTTCGCTTGAACCTCATGGTTTATCCACTAGAAATTAATGGACAGTATTGTCACAGATGTAAATATATATATATATAATATAAATACATTTGTAAAAAATTATTCAAGCATAAATGACCTAAATTACCATAGATTAACAAAATTACAGAAGATTGCGGTAAATTACCGGTAGCTTTGCAACCTTACTCGTTCTTCGGTTTTAGTTTGTACATACTCAACCATTTCCCAACCCTGGTCCAAGTGGGGCACTACTGTACGTATTAAGGAATTATTCACACTAAGAAAACTCAATTTAAATGGATAAGGTGTAGACACTGTAAACTTCTACTATTTAATATTTCAGTTGTTAAACTGTTTTACCTACTAACTGTCCACAAGCGTTTGGCTACGTACTGTACAGTAATTATATGGAAATCAGGTATACATGGTATACAAGGCACAAGTAAGTCCTGACAAATCTGTAGAGTGATATTAAGTGATGGAGTTATATTAATCTACTCTTAAACTGCTACTTCAGGATTTTGGCAATAAAGCCCTTTATTTACTTCCTCGGAGTCCAATGAACTCATGAATACCATTTTTATGTCTCTGCGTGCTGTTTGAAGGAAGTTTCTAACAAGCGTTAGCACAATTGCTAACTAGTGTTCGCGCAATGTCTGGAAGGCTATAGTAACTGCTAGCATGCTAGTAGATACATAGACTTCCAGTCATAGCACTAATGCTAGTTAGCATTGGCTTGTAAAACTTTCTCTATCTTCCTTCATACTGAATGCAGATACAGTACAGGCAAATTATATTCATGAGTTCATCTGACTCTGGGGAAGAAGATAAAGGGCCAAAATCCCGAAGTATCCCTTTAAGTGATATGCCCGATTACATGAGTGTTGGCTTTGAAGAACCCCCTGTGATCATGTAATCCCTGTACTGTCCCACTTTGTATTCATTCCCATTGACTTATTCTACATTGTGTTACAGCCTGAATTCAAAATGGATAATAAAATAATATAACAATAATGACAAAGTGAAAAACTTATTTAGAAATCTATTGAACATTTTAAACCAAAATATCTCATTTCCATAAGTATTCACACCCCAATACATGTTATCATCATCTCTGGCATTTACAGCTGTGAGAGTTTCTGGGTAAATCTCTTAGAACCTTGCACCACCAGGATTGTACAATATTTGACGTTTGTATTCATACCCATTGACTTATTCTACATTTTGTTGTGTTACAGCCTGAATTCAAAATGGATTAAATATAGGTTTTCACTCACCCATCTCACCCATGACAAAGTGAAAACATGTTTTCAGAGCTTTCCACACCTGGATAGTACAATATTGACATAATTATTAAAACAATTCTTCTAGCTCTGTCAAGTTGGTTGTTGATCATAGCTAGATTGCCATAGATTTTCAAGCTGATGTTGCCCTTTCCTGCAGTCAATGACCAAAAGAGCACTCTTTGGCCTCATGGGTGGAACTTTATTAATATTTTGTAAAGTTAATAAAGTTATTTTTTTAAACTGGTGTTTCCATGTCAAACATTTTTGTTATATTTCAGTCTTCTGTATATAAAGTGTAACATTGGATGCAAACTCAAAATGTAATACATTTCAACTCTATATCTATTTTAAAGTTGACTTGTTTAAGACTACCAATAATCACTCTGTGTGAACATGAACTGACAAGCATACCCATAACATGATGCAGCCACCACCATACTTGAAAATATAAAGAGTTGTACTCAGTGATGTGTTGTATCTGCCCCAAACACGTTTTTTTATTCAGGACACATTTTTCACAGTTTTACTTTGTTGTCTTATTGCAAACAGGATGTATGTTTTAGAATATTTGTATTCTGTACAGGCTTCCTTCTTTTCACTTTGTCATTTAGGTTAGTATTGTGGAGTAACTACAATGATGTTGATCCATCCTCTGTTTTCTCCTATTACAGCCATTCAACTCTGTAACTGTTTTAAAATCACCATTGGCGTCATGGTGAAAACCCTGAGAAACCCTGTTTCCTTCTTCTCCGGCAACTCAGTTAGGAAGGACGCCTGTATCTTTGTAGTGACTGGATGGATTGATACACCATCCAAAGTGTGACTAATACTACTTCACCATGCTCAAAGAGATATTCATTGTCTGCTTTTAAAATGTTGACCCAGTTACCAATAGGTACCCTTCTTTGTGAAGCATTGGAAAACCTCCTTGGTGTTGGTGGTGGAATATGTGCTTCAAATTCACTGCTCGACTGTGGGCCTTTACAGATAATTAATTGTATGTGTGGGGTACAGACATGAGGTAGTCATTCAAAAATCATGTTAACCACTATTAGTCCATTCAACTAATGTGACTTGTTAAGAAAATGTTTACTCCTGAACTTATTTAGTCTTAACATAACAAAGGGGTTGAATACTTATTGACTCAAGACATTTCAGCTTTTTATTTTTTATTCATTTGTAATAAGTCCTCTTTGACAGTATGGGGTATTGTGTGTAGGCAAGTGACACAGAATCTCAGTCAAGGGGTGTGAATACTTTCTGTATAATGCATAAAACGTTATACATTATATTAGACCTCTTCACCACCATCACTCTGTAGTACACGCCCCCCCCCCCCTGCTTTTTCAACAGACTCCAGCGCTGTGCTCACTTCACTCTCTAAAGAACACAGCGCCTTTCCAGCTCACACCCCACTCTGTTCAAATCACGCATCGCTGAGACTATGCCACAAACCTCTTGCGTATATCCAAGCTTCCTTCTAGGCGTCTTACCTTTCTCTTTTTGCACAGTGGATCCCTGTCATCAAACCATCGCCCCTATCCTATTACTCTCTTTGCCTTCGCCTTCCTGACACTTCTCCTGTCACCTATCTCGGTCGGTCCCCAATCACCAAAACCTGCTCTACATTCCCGTGGCTCTTATGATTTACCTACTAATGTTACTCTATCAATTATTCTTTAAGACAATACATCAGCATATAACTACAAAGAAACCTGAAGCATAAATACCTTTTACTGGACTGTGTTCTGTTTCTTTGTATCCGCAGTGACCTCCTTTATACACCCACAAAGAGAGCAAGGAGGACCAGTGGAGATGAATAAAGATCCAGAAGGACAAATAAGGAAAGGTAAAAAAAGAGCAAATGTTTTTCCCTCCATTCAAAATGACATTTTCAGCTCTTCCCACTCTATAAAGGAGTATCAATGGGACCCAGAGCAACTGCACTGAGCAGCAGCCTCTACTTCGAGGGGGATCTGACAACCTCTCTCTCACACACATACACACACCATTTCACCTGCCCTACCCCCTCTATAGCACTGTCTCCATCTCTCCCTCGCACACACACTCACATACTCTCCCTCTCCAATGTGGCTCATTCAAACAGTCCTGCTCTCTCTTTCTCTCTCTCTCTCTCCAGCTGGTAGGTGGATCTCACTCATTCACTTTCCCCCCTCTCCCTTTACCTCAATTTTCCACTCACTCACTCACTCTAGCTGCTCTTGTTACTCTCTATTCTGACTTTCTATCCCTCTCTCTCCCTCTCATCCTACCCCTCTCGCTCTCCCTCTCTCACAAACACACACTTTCTTATTCCCTCTTGTCCCCCAATATTCTACCTCCCTCTCACACACTCTCCTTGTCCCTTGCAATTCTCTCTCCCTGCATCCAACCTTCTCTCACATACATTCTCTCTTCTCTCATGACAGTATGCCCCCCCCTCCGGTGTACATCTACCACTGAACCTGCCGTCTCCAGCCTCTGTAGTACTGTTTCAGTACATATACGGTAAGGGCCCTCAAAAGGACTCTCTGCTTCACCGTTCTCTGAGCCTGAGATGGCGTGTCTGTTCTATTTAACACAATACACTCCAGTCCTACATTGGCTCTCAATCTAGTTTTGCTGTGTCCTATGTCCTGATTCTGATAAACAAGCTTTCCTCTTGCCTTCTGAGTTAACCCTTTGCATGCCAATGGGAAGGAGAAGAAGTGGGTCATGGGCAGGCAGAGGAGAGAGCAGGGATTGTGTGGATATCTGTGGTGTGTGTGTGTGTGTGTGTGTGTGTGTGTGTGTGTGTGTGTGTGTGTGTGTGTGTGTGTGTGTGTGTGTGTGTGTGTGTGTGTGTGTGTGTGGGGGGGGGTGTGTGTGTGTGTGTGTGTAAAGGGAGAGGAGAAAAATTATTTAATGATTAGGATGAAAGAACGAGTATATACTGTTGTGTATATATAGCTCATGCAAAGAAATGTAAAAAAATGCTTTCATTACACAGGAAGAATACATAGTAAGTTCTAATATAAAATTTTGGCTATTTATCAATTCATTACAAACAAAGGCCATGACCTAGTGAGATATGCATGGCGGAGGCTCAATCAAGCTATTCGTCTTGACTACTTTCGTACGTCTTTCTCACTTGCACCAAAAGTTTAAAAAAGTGTTGAGAGGGGACAGAATAATTGGCATATACATTATTACCCTTATAGAATTTCCACGTCGGCGAGGATAATGGAAATTTAATCAAAGCCTGTTGGATGACAACTTGACAACTAGGACAGAATCATTTATAACTGACTTTTTCCATCATAACATACAGTTGAAGTCACCTTAGCCAACTACATTTAAACTCAGTTTTTCCACAATTCCTGACATTTAATCCTAGTAAACATTCCCTGTCCTAGGTCAGTTAGGATCACCACTTTATTTTAAGAATGTAAATGTCAGAATAATAGCAGAGAGTATTTGGTAGCATTGCCTTTAAATTGTTTAACTTGGGTCAAACGTTCTGGGTAGCCTTCCACAAGCTTCCCACAATAAGTTGGGTGAATTTTGGCCCAGTCCTCCTGACAGAGCTGATGTAACTGAGTCAGGTTTGTAGGCCCGCTTGCTCGCACACATTTTCTATGGGATTGAGGTCAGGGCTTTGTGATGGCCACTCCAATTTGTGACCAAGTTTTAACTTCCTGACTGATGTCTTGAGATGTTGCTTCAATGTATCCACATAATTTTCTTTCCTCATGAAGCCATCTATTTTGTGAAGTGCATCAGTCCCTCCTGCAGCAAAGCACCCCCACAATAAGATGCTGCCACCCCCGTGCTTCACGGTTGGGATGGTGTTCTTCGGCTTGCAAGCCTCACCCTTTTTCCTCCAAATATAATAATGGTCATTATGCCCAAACAGTTCTATTTTTGTGTCATCAGACCAGAGGACATTTCTCCAAAAAGTACGATCTTTGTCCCCATGTGCAGTCTAAAACTGTAGTCTGGCTTTTTTATGGCGGTTTTGGAGCAGTGGCTTCTTCCTTGCTGAGTGGAATTTCAGGTTATGTCAAAATAGAACTCGTTTTACTGTGGATATACAGTCGTGGCCAAAAGTTGAGAATTTTTACAAAGTCTGCTGCCTCAGTTTGTATGATGGCAATTTGCATATACTCCAGAATGTTATGAAGAGTGATCAGATGAATTGAAATGAATTACAAAGTCCCTCTTTGCCATGCAAATTAACTGAATCCCCAAAAAACATTTCCACTGCATTTCAGCCCTGCCACAAAAGGACCAGCTGACATCATGTCAGTGATTCTCTCGTTAACACAGGTGTGAGTGTTGACGAGGACAAAGCTGGAGATCACTCTCTCATGCTGATTGAGTTCGAATAACAGACTGGAAGCTTCAAAAGGAGGGTAGTGCTTGGATTCATTGTTCTTCCTCTGTTATCCATGGTTACCTGCAAGGAAACACGTGCCATCATCATTGCTTTGCACAAAAAGGGCTTCACAGGCAAGGATATTGCTGCCAGTATGATTGCACCTAAATCAACCATTTATCTGATCATCAAGAACTTCAAGGAGAGCGGTTCAATTGTTGTGAAGAAGACTTCAGGCAGCCAAGAAAGTCCAGCAAGCGCCAGGACCGTCTCCTAAAGTTGATTCAGCTGAAAGATCGGGGCATCACCAGTACGTACAGAGCTTGCTCAGGAATGGCAGCAGGCAGGTACAAGTGCATCTGCACACATAGTGAGGCGAAGACTTTTGGAGGATGGCCTGGTGTCAAGAAGGGCAGCAAAGAAGCCACTTCTCTCCAGGAAAAACATCAGGGACAGACTGATATTCTGCAAAAGGTACAGGGATTGGACTGCTGAGGACTGGGGTAAAGTAATTTTCTCTGATGAATCCCTTTTCCGATTGTTTGAGGCATCCAGAAAAAAGCTTGTCCGGAGAAGACAAGGTGAGCGCTACCATCAGTCCTGTGTCATGCCAACAGTAAAGCATCCTGAGACCATTCATGTGTGGGGTTGCTTCTCAGCAAAGGGAGTGGGCTCACTCACAATTTTTCCTCAGAACACAGCCATGAATAAAGAATGGTACCAACACATCCTCCGAGAGCAACTTCTCCTACAATGCCTTTTCCAGCATGATGGAGCACCTTGCCATAAGGCAAAAGTGATAACTAAGTGGCTCGGGGAACAAAACATAGATATTTTGGGTCCATGGCCAGGAAACTCCCCAGACCTTAATCCCATTGAGAACTTGTGGTCAATCCTCAAGAGGTGGGTGGATAAACAAAAACCCACAAATTCTGACAAACGCCAAGCATCGATTATGCAAGAATGGGCTGCCATCAGTCAGGATGTGGCCCAGATGTTAATTGACAACATGCCAGAGCGGATTGCAGAGGTCTTGTAAAGAGGCACTGAGTTTGAAGGTAGGCCTTGAAATGCATACACAGGTACACCTCCAATTGACTCAAATGATGTCAATTAGCCTATCAGAAGCTTCTAAAGCCATGACATAATTTTCTGGAATTTTCCAAGCTGTGTAAAGGCAGTCAACTTAGTGTATGTAAACTTCTGACCCACTGGAATTATGATACAGTGAATTATAAGTGAAATAATCTGTCTGTAAACAATTGTTGGAAAAATGCCTTGTGTCATGCACAAAGTAGATGTCCTAACCGGCTTGCCAAAACTATAGTTTGTTAACAAGAAATGTGTGGAGTGGTTGAAAAATGAGTTTGAATGACTCCAACCTAAGTGTATGTAAACTTCCGACATCAACTGTAGGTACAGCAGATCCCCTAATTGTATGGGACTCTTTTAAATGTGCCTTTAGAGGCCATGCAATTCAGTACTCATTTCTAAAACAAAAGCAATTTAGGCCCAAAGACTCCATATTAACAAAGGAAATGGAAGGTCTAACAGTACAGATAGATAGCAATAAAAACTGTACCATAGAGGCACTGAATATATTAGAGGAAAAACAAAAATAAATGGAGGAACTGTAATATATGTGTAATATATTATAAAAAGAAAGAGAACTGGATAAAATATGGGGGAAAATGCACCAAATTCTATTTTAAATCTTCAACATAACTTTTTACAAATAATGGAGTCACCCTTGATTCACCAAACTATACTTTGAAAGAGGAAGCAAAGTACTTTAAGCATATGTTTTCATTTCAGTCTCCTCCATCTCCACTAGCCAAATTTAATTGCATGGATTTTTTTTCTAATAATAATGTAAAATTAACAGCTGTATAGAAAGTCCAAATTACAGAGGAGGAACCTCTTGATACAAACAAAACCTTGGACAACTCCAGGGCTGGATGACATACCAGTGGAGGTATACCAAACTTGTTTGATATACTCAGAGGACTGTTATTAGCCTGTTTTAACCACTCCTATAAAAAATTGTAGATTATCAGATACTCAACAAAAATATCTGATTTCATTATTACTGAAAAAGGATCCAAGTGGTAAATATAAAGATCCAGTCCATTTAAAAAAAAATGGAGGCCCCTTACATCGCAGGGTGTGATGCAAAAAATTCTAGCAAAATGCGTAGCGCATACAATTGAAAAGGTATTGTTGGATATTATTCATCAAATTCAGACAGTTTTTTTTACATGGCTGATACATTGGAGATAATATAAGACTAGTACTGGAAACAATAGAACACTATGAAAATCTGGGAAACCAGGCCTGGTATTCATAGCTGACTTTGAAAAGGCTTTTGATGAAGAAATAAAGAATATTTCAATTTTGGAGAATCTCTTGTAAAATGGGTTAAAGTTATGTATAGTAACCCTAGGTGTAAAATAGTAAATAATGGCTACTTCTCAGAAAGTATTAAACTGCCAAGAGGAGAAAAACAAGGTTGTCCACTATCGGCATATCTATTTATTATGGCCATCAAAATGTTAGCTATCAAATTCTTATCCAACAATAATATCAAGGGGTTAGTGATAGGTGAGAATTGTCTGTTAATTGAATGATTAGAATATTCTGCCCTGAAACATAGAATTGTATGGAATTGATTAGAATGTATAAAATCATAATCAATAAATGTGTAGTCCTAGTCAGAATTAGGGTAAAACAATATGTCTTTATGGTATTTTAAACACAGACTGTCTGAGCTTTGTGCCGACCTGACTAGAGATTTGGGAGAGAATGGGGAGTACGTCTCAAGGACAAGGTCACTATCTCTGTCGGCTGGGTAGTGAGACAGACAGTGTGTGCGTATGTTTGTGTGTATGTGTGTGCGTATGTTTGTGCGTATGTGTGGGCGTGAGAAGTCAGTATACAATGAATTGTTTTGTATTCTTGACTTTGGAACGTTCCCGTGAATAAACCTTTTTGACTATTTAGCTGGGCCTCCGTCTGTTTCATTCGACCAGGATCTTACAAATTCTGGTCCGCAGACTGAGAGTAATATAATTAAATTGGGTTATGTGCCTGGAGAACAAAATTATTTTATCAGTTAGAAATCCAGGCCTAAAGACAAAAAGGTGTCATTGTACTCTGATGATTCATGTTTCATTTCACACAATTTGGATCCCTCCCCAGCCTCATAGAGGGTCTAGATACTTTTTCTAACCTTTCTGGATTACAACCAAATTATGATGTGTACTATATTACGTATTGGATCACTAAAGAATACAACTTTTACATTACAGTGTAGTTTACCAATAAAATGGTCTGACGTGGACGTGGACATACTCTGTATACATATCCCGAAATAAATAAATTATGTCCCTACAATACATTTTAATAGAAAGTTAGCAAAAATAGATCTTGCTACCATGGAAAGGAAAATACCGATCTATTTGTGGAAAAATCACCCTGATAAAGTCTTTAGTCATATCCCAGTTTACCTATTTGCTTTTGGCCTTCCCTACACCTAGCTGTAAGAACCGACGCTGGAGATGAGAAGCAGGTACAGGGAGTGAACATTCAATGAACGGACAAGTGACAGAACAGGAACAGCATCAGAACAGGGCGAACAAAACGACATAACAATTAATGCTGAAGCCGGGAACAGAGCTGGGTAACAGTCAGATATAGGGGAGGTAATAACACAGGTGATTGAGTCCAGGTAAGTCTAATGAATTGCTGATGCGCGTGACCAGGGAAGCAGGTGTGCGTAATGATGGTGGCAGGAGTCCGTAGTGCTGGGCAGCCTGGCGCCCTTGGGCACCAGGGAGGGAGAGCGGGAGCAGGCGTGACACCTAGCGACCTGTTTTTTTTTATTATATGAGCAAAAGATATTCCATTTTATTTGGAACGGCAAGCCAGACAAAATTAATATGAGGGTAGAAATGATTAAATATTAAAGCATTAGACCTCTCACTAAAGGCATCAGTCATACAAAAGTTATACTTAAATCCGACTGGTTCTCTAACAAATGAAGAATGTCTCACCCCCTGTTCAAGAATGCCATTTTTACCTTTATTCAGATTACTACCTCACTTTTCGTTATTTGAAAATGATCTAAAAAAATATCTATATTTTTAAGCAATAGAAAGTTGGTTGCAATTTCAGTTTAATCCACCAGAAAAGACAGAACAAATAATACAACAAATATTGTGGTTAAACTCAAATATACTAATTGATTAAAAAATAAAAAATAAATAAATAAAGGCTTAAAAAAGGTATAATCTTTGTAAATGATATCATAAATAGGACTGGTGGAGTTGTCACACATGCAGCTAACAAAAATATATGGAAATGTCTGCTCTACACAAAATTACAACCAACTAATTGCAGCATTACCGCAAAAATGGAAGAGGGAAGTGAAATGGGGAAAAAGTAAGGAACTTGTCTGTCGGCCCTGCATTAAAGACCAAAATTGGTTAAAGAAAATTGTAATACATTTTTAAAAATACCTGTTTTATTTAAGGACCAGAAAAAATCACAGCTGTTCCATATGAATTGCAAAATAGTTGTGAAGAGATTCGATGTATCGATTCCATGCCACATTGTTCTTTAAATGATACAGAAAATAACGCTGGATTCAAAACTTCACATTTTTAAATTTACATCATTATACAAAATTCTTGCAACCAGTAGGCCGTCATTGTAAATGAAGGTTAAATAAAAATACAATTAAAAATAGAATGTTATGTGAGCGGACCAAGTAATTTGGTGTCACTCTAAAGCGGAAAGGTGGAATAAACGAGTCAGGAGTAGGTCTTCTTGATTGAACACAGTTCTCTATTGAGGGATTTCTGTCAATACAAACACTCCAACACATTCAATGAGAATCTCCCAAGGAAAAACACACATCTTCTTCTTCAGATGAAAACAGGAACACAAGACGATTATCCTTAAACTATAACAAAAATCACAGGTTTGTCACCGTCTTAATGGTTCTTCGGGGACAGCTCCTTTCTCTTGGTGGCCATTCTCCAGAGATAGTTTATCTTAATCTCCCCCTCCCCTCCCTCTCTGCTGGTTCCCTCCTCCCTCTTGTAGGGAAAAGAGAATATGTCATTAGTACCGTAAGCTGTGCTTAATTGCCTCTGGTCACATTGACTCACATGCCTGGTTGGGCTACTATGCGTGAGCCCAGCCTGCCCTCTGGTGGCCTTTCCACAGTTATATTTATGAGAGAAACAACAATCCCATCTCTGCAGATTTTCTTGCGAAGAGACAATCATTAGATTATTTGTTTTGGTCCATATGTAGCTTGTTTTTGGTTGCAGGTCCAGGAATGGCTGAATAATTGCAACATTTACCTGCAGCTATGAAAAGTCATAGTCAATCGATCAATAATATAATAATAAATTGTATTTAGTTTACAATCTGTAGAAACTATGAGAATAGAACGTTTCAGAACTTTTGTGAAACATCACAGCACAGTTGAAAAATATATGGCTAATAGAAATCCAATACGGATGTTGTGAAGAGATAGATGGGAGAAGTTGAGTGGAGTTGAAGGGTGGGACTAATTACAAGATAACTCATGTCAAATATACAGTGTCCGTAAAATGTATATAGGTCCGGAACTTCTGTGAAAGAGCACAGTTAAAAATATGTGGCAAATAGAAATCTTCAGAGATAGATGGGAGGGGTTGAGTGTAGCAGAAGGATAGGATTAAAAACAAACAAAATACAACTATTGTAAAATAGATTGTGTCCATATATAATATGTATAAGCTGGAAGTAGAAGCCTAAGTGTTGTTGTTCATTATTTTTGCTCCAATTAGGGGAGGTCTGGTATGGTTAGGGGAAAATAATAAAGGAAAATATATAATACAATTACAAAAATGGAAGTGACATTTCTGCAGTGACAAAGGAGCGCAAAAAAAGATATCAGTCCAGAAAGATCATTGCTACACTCAACTTTGACCTCAAATCACAAAGCCATCTGGTTTATCTAAGAATGTAGGCTTAGCTTACAATTTATTTAGTGAAAAACAACACAGTGGTGAACTCTAGTGGTGTTTATTAGTAACTGAAAGAAGATAAGCTGCCTGTGGCCAATACACTGATCAGAGTTTCCCCAACTCGGTCCTTTGGTTTTTGCCCTAGCACTACACAGCTGATTCAAATAATAAACTAATCACCAAGCTTTGATCAGCTGTGTGGTGTTAGGTAAAAAATAAAAAAAAACGTGCACCTCTTGGGGTTCTGAGGACCGAGTTTGGTAAACACTGCACTGAGTGTAGAAAACATTAGGAACATCTTAATATTTTTATTTTATTATTTTTATTTTACCTTTATTTAACCAGGCAAGTCAGTTAAGAACAAATTCTTATTTTCAATGACGGCCTGGGAACAGTGGGTTAACTGCCTGTTCAGGGGAAGAACGACAGATTTGTACCTTGTCAGCTCGGGGGTTTGAACTCGCAACCTTCCGGTTACTAGTCCAACACTCTAACCACTAGGCTACCCTACCCAGTTGCATCCCCTTAGAACAGCTTCAATTTGTCGGGGCATGGACTCTACAAGGTGTCGAAAGAATTCCACAGGGATGCTGGCCAATGTTGACCTCCAATGCCTCCCACAGTTGTGTCAAGTTGGCTGGATGTCCTTTGGGTGGTGGACCATTCTGCGTTGCAGTTCTTGACACACTCAAACTGGTGCGTCAGGCACCTACTACCATAACCCGTTATAAAAGGCACTTACATCTTTTGTCTTGCCCATTCACCCTATGAATACACAATCAAATAAAAAATGTAAACATTATAAAGCCCTTTTTACATCAGCAGATTTCACAAAGTGCTTATACAGAAACCCAGCCTTAAACGCCAAACAGCAAGCAATGCAGATGTAGAAGCACAGTGGCTAGGAAAAACTCCATGTCTCCATGTCTCAATTGTCTCAAGGCTTAAAAGTCTTCTTTAACCTGTCTCCTCCCGAGTGACGCAGCGGTCAAAGGCACTGCATCTCAGTGCTAGAGGTGTCACTACAGACCCTGGTTTGATTCCAGGCTGTATCACAACCGGCCGTGATTGGGAGTCCCATAGGGCAGTGCACAATTGGCCCAGCGTCGTCCGGGTTAGGGTTTGGCTGGGGTAGGCTGTCATTGTAAATAAGAATTTGTTCTTAACTGACTTGCCTAGTGAAATAAAGGTTAAATGAAATGAATCCACACTGATCGAGGTGGATTTAGCAGACAGACATCAATAAGGGATCATAGCTTTCACCTGGTCAGTCTATGTCAACTGGTCAGTCTATGTCATAGAAAGACTGGGGTAATAAGTCATACAGACTGTATAACAGGAAACTCTTGCTAACAGGCACTTACTATAAGTCACTCAATTCTGGTTATCTGCAGTGCAGTGGTTAACACTTTTCAGTGGAAGTGGACAAAGGGCCTGACACCAGTAGCGTTTGGCCACTGGTTCCTCTTTCATTATGAACGCATAGCTATTTCTACACAGTACTCAAAATCTCACAGGAAGCTAAAAGCTATTTACTGTCTTTTTTAATCATCACATTGAAACCACATCTCCTCCGCCTCTCTGGTCGGCCATCAAACAAAATCTATGGCCTGTCTGTAACAAAAGACAATAACAAGTGTTCCTCTTTTAGTGTAAAGTCTATCAGACTTTGTTGTTGCAAAGCTCACAGACCCAATCATGGATTTATTAAAGATGAAAGATAGATGAAAAAGTCAACCTTAGCCCAAAATGACTTCAGTTAAAAGTTAAGTTAGACCTGTTGGTTGTATACCCAATCCCCTGTTTTCACAGGAAGTCTTGTTTCTTCTTTCATGGTCTGTTTTGGGACATTATTACATTCTACAAATGTCGAATCATCTGATGTTTGCTGACCTTTCTTGCACTTCTGCGCCAGCATTTTGCAGATTGCACAAATGGTAATTGTTGGGTCGTTCCACGAAAAGAGTGCCTTTGCCTCCCTTTGATATTTTAAATAGAAATTGTGCACCAATATTGAGTTTTAAAAGCCTGTTACAATATATTAAGTGCCCTTTAATATAGACCACATGGAGAATTCAATCAATCATATTTTGGATTTGAATAAAGGCCTGGTAGTGCCAAAATTCAGCATTTTGATGTGTCCCTCCATCAACTCTGCATCACTTCGAGAAAGATTTTCAACCCACTTAATCCCAAAATGTTTTTTATGAAATAGATCATATGCTCTTTATGACAGAATTTTCAAATTAGGTGAAATTAAATGTTTTTGTTGTTTTTTTTATACCAAGTTTACACCTCTCAAAAGGCACTGAGTCGGTGGAATGACCTGGTTATCTGACTACAATGAATTCTTCCCTAACTAGTTTTGAATTTAGTCTATTTCTCTATGCCCGATTAGTCATCAGTTCACAGATTTTGGTTCTGTGGTGATCCTACTGTTTCACATCCACAGAGAAAAGAAAGGAACACAGAGGGTCAATGGAAAAAGATCTGTCTACGCAACAGTTCATCCCTGTGTACCCATTATGACGTGCATATTCCAAGGGCACGTTTTGCTTTTCAGATCTCGTCTCAGAGCTCTTCACTAAAGACCCGTGGCCTGAAGCCCTAGAAAAGCAGGACAATAGCAGCATAAAAAAAAACTCCCTCAGGTTGAGAGAAAGGAAAGAACCCTTCTCTGGGTCATTTTGATTATGGATCATCATGGACCAATATTCCACTGAATCTGACAGACAGATAATCTTTTACTGCAGTGGGCTAAATCCGGGGCACACAGAGTGTTTCTTGGTAGTTTTAAACCAACCTACTTTGAAAAAAAAAGTATACACCTCACACCTGTATCATGTCAGATATAGAGTTGAAATGTATTCAATTTTGAGTTTGCATCCCAATATTACACTTTTTATACATCACAGAAGAATGAAATATAACTCAATCATTTGACAAAGAAACACTGTATTATTGGGCTGTGTAAAACATGCGTTTATTAATTATGAAAAATATCAATAGCATTCCACCCATGAGGCCACAAGAGGGTGATTTGGTCATTTGACTGCAGAAAAAGAATACTATGTATTCCTGTATGTATTCCTGTAATATGTATTCCAAAGGGTTCTGGTTGCATTTGTGAGTTTCAGAAGCATAGAAGATCCTAATAAACGCTGTCAGATATGGCTGACAACAGTGGGATTATGATTATGCCTGAGATTAGAAGTGAGAAGAAGTGACTGTCGGGTCTTGTCGAGGTTTGTTCTGTAAGTCATTACTGTAGCGCGATTCGTTTTGGAGACGGACATTTCTGTGCTTCCTGACAATTAGGCACTTCTGAAGGATGGAGTAGAGGCCACTGATGATTGCTCTTCATCTGGCTCTGTGTTGGACTCGTTTTTCAAGGCTGTTATTACAGTGGAATAACTTGACCAGCTCCAGCTTTGCTGGCTTGTCTTCTAGTCTACATCTAGGGGTTTGCAACAGGCAACCCGTGGGCCAAAACGGTCCCACAAAATTGTTTTCAGTGTTTGGTAAAAAAATAAAAATACTAAAATCACCAGGAATTCACACAAAAAAAGTTTAAACTGTTCCCAAGTTTTCCCACATTTTTTTTAAATAAAAAAAATATATGTGATCATGTCTCAATGTAATCAAGGTATGCCATGATAGTTATTTTCCAATACAATCTATTTTTGGGCTTATGGTCAATTTGCAGTGTACAAATTATTATTATTAGTTTCTGTCCACGGTTTAATCTAGTTGCCTACCCCTGCTCTAGGGACTGTCCTATGTAATATGAAAGGATTGCCGAGTCAGATGGAAGGAACAGCTATTTTGTTGTGTTGCACCATCTTATTGAGCGTTGCTCTGGCAGGCTGTTACGCCAGTTACAGTAAACAACAGTCGAACGCTCGTTAAAAGGATACATCTGAGGATAGCTGTCTCAAGGCCTTTAATTGATGGCACTTAAGCAACAGAGCATATAGGACGTTTGACTTCAGTAATCCTACGTTTTTCATTCTAATGTGTTTCTTTAGATATGTTCGCAACTACTGTGTGTGTGTGTGTGTGGCCCATCTGCTGCAGCCCAGTTATGAATTCCCCATGGGAGTGAATTAAGCTATATTGTATTGTACATTCTGCATCAATATTCTACCTCCCTCTCACACACATTCTCTCCCCCCCCCGGTGTACATCTACCACTGAACCTGCCGTCTCCAGCCTCTGTAGTACTGTTTCAGTACATATACGGTAAGGGCCCTCAAAAGGACTCTCTGCTTCACCGTTCTCTGAGCCTGAGATGGCGTGTCTGTTCTATTTAACACACTACACTCCAGTCCTACATTGGCTCTCTATCTAGTTTTGCTGTGTCCTATGTCCTGATTCTGATAAACAAGCTTTCCTCTTGCCTTCTGAGTTAACCCTTTGCATGCCAATGGGAAGGAGAAGAAGTGGGTCATGGGCAGGCAGAGGAGAGAGCAGGGATTGTGTGGGTATCTGTGGTGTGTGTGTGTGTGTGTGTGTGTGTGTGTGTGTGTGTGTGTGTGTGTGTGTGTGTGTGTGTAAAAAATGATTTAATGATTAGGATGAAAGGAAGGGTGAGCTTAAATACTGTTGTATGAATAGCTCAAGCAAAGAAATGTAAAAAAAAAAAAGGCTTTCATTACACTGGGAGAATACAAAGCCAAATGCACTTGTATATTGTAACTTACTATCTATCCATTCATTGCAAACAAATACTATGGAAGCAATTGCCACCATACGGTTTAATGGCATTTCTGCAGTGACAAAGGAAAAAAAAAAAATCGGTCCAGTTTAATAATTTCTACACTCACCTTTGACCTCAAAACACAATGCCATCTGGTGTATGTATGTAATGTAGGCTAAGTATACAACATATTTAGTGAAGAAAAACACAGTGGTGAACTCTAGTGGCGGTTATAAGTAATTGAAAGAATGTAAGCTGCCTGTGATCAATTAGACTGGAGTAATATGTCATGAAGCTTACGGGCACTTACTGTAAGTCACTCAATTCCTGATATCTGCAGTACAGTGGTAAATACTTGTTAGTGGAAGTGTACTAAGGGTCTGACACCTGTAGGGTTTCAGAGCTCGACATTTAAGCTTGTCCACTTGCCTGGGGCAAGTAAAACAAATCGTTGGACGAGCAGATTGTAGATTTAAGTTGTCCGAATGAGAATGGACAAGTAAAAATAATACCGCAAGAATCACAATATCAAACAATAAAGCTACTCAATCAGAATTGGATCAAAATGTCCTCTGGATGCGATCTGTTGCGCACACTGAGGTAAAATGCTAACCTCCCTTGTTATTGTAATTGTAAGAGGTTAGCATGTCTTGGGGGTATGATATTTGTGTGTCTGTAGCTTTCTCACTCATCATTATTCATGATTCATTCAGGATTATCAAAAATGATGGTTGCATTCACATTAATGTAGAAGTGTTTAGAAAAGTATTATATTCTTATTTACAATAACAGTAAAATGGCAATACATTATTTACCATTCATTTCTATTGGGCACAAAATAATCTGAAACGCAACCAAAACACACAACAAATGCATCCAACAAAGTTGCAGAGTCAAAAGCTAGAGGTAGCCGAAACCCCCCAAATGTTCACTATCCCAATACTTTTGGAGCTCACTGTAGCTATTGACATGTGCTCATTTCATTGTCATGTCCAATGCCCTAAAAAAAACTTTCCACTGGCACTTGTGTATAACTGCAAACGGACTCAAATGCCCGACACGCAGTTGATAGGGGTGCTCAGTCGATGAATCCAATGCTGCATACTCTGGTTGTAAAACCGTTTCTCAAGCTCTCAAAATTGGGTGTTGAGAAATGATTCTGACACCTGACAAGTAACACCTATGCTGCCAAGATCTCCCCTGAAAACTGAATATTTTAGCCGTACAAATAGATAAACATGTCTTGGTTAGCTACCTTGCTTTGAAGTCACCCACCTTGGCCATTTGATCCCTGGTTCCTTGTATTAGGGAATTATTTTATAAAGACATAACAAGTATTTGGTTGTAATTGTAATGTTGCAGGGTGCTTAACCATCCTCCAGGGGGGGGGGGCATAATTACAAATAATTTGTAGAATCCAAATTGACAACAAGAAGCCCAAACAGAGATAATGTTTGATTAAAACATAATCATTTAAAACCTTGCTCTCATTTCTATTTGATCACGTCTCACTAACATGTGTGAGAATATTTGGGAACCGATTTCTTCAATTCAAGTCACTTGGATCTGTTTTCACAATCTTATTTTATAGAAGTTTTTTTATTTTGCTTAGAAAGCTTGGGGGCCCTGCTTTACAGAATAAGACTTGTCTACGCTGCGGGAGGGGGGTTCTACTAAGCTATATGGAATTGTTTTAAGAAGGTCATACCAAGGACCATTAGCTATTTTATTTTGAATTTTAAGACTCCTTGAAGTATCCCCCCAAAAATATATATCAAAATGTCATGACAATTTTTATTTGACCTTACTGCTATTCGCCCATTCAGACACACTGAATAACAGATTCATTACATGGAACAACAGACAGTCCCCCCAAAAATCTAAAGGAAGTTTGAGAGACATAAGAAAGATCAGGAAACATGTAAAAAAAATATATAATTAACTCCTTATTTTCGGAACTGAACAGTCTCCATATATACTTCCATTTATTTTTGTAACTGGTAGAGGGGGACTTTCAGACGAGTCTTGTGAGGCCGGCCCGTAGGCGTCCTTGAGCAAAACACCTTTCCACAGAGGGGTCATATTGGTGTGAAGCCCAAACTGTTTGGACGCTACTGACAGAAGTTGTCAGATCGGTTGTACCTACGAGTCCCAAGACGCTTTTGGGGGTCGTAGAGCAAAATGGAGAACACCATCGTTTGCAAAATTGGCAAATGCAGTGGATTGAGATGCATCCAATGCAAAAAAATGATATCTCTTGCTTAAACTGACAGATATTTATGGAGATGTTTTTATTATGCTAATTTGATTTCCTTGAAGGTTAATGTCAAGTGACTTTTATCTCCCTCACAAACTTTAAACATCTGCTATCTGAGCAGCTAACCGATCGCTGCAGCTGTACATAGTCCATCGGTAAATAGCCCACCCAATTCACCTACCTCATCCCCATACTGTTTTTATTTATTTACTTTTCTGCTCTTTTGCACACCAGTATCTCTACCTGCACATGACCATCTGATCATTTATCACTCCAGTGTTAATCTGCTAAATTGTAATTATTCGCCTACCTCCTCATGCCTTTTGCACACAATGTATATAGACTTGATTTTTTTTCTACTGTGTCATTGACTTGTTTATTTTTTACTCCATGTGTAACTCTGTGTTGTTATCTGTTCACACTGCTATGCTTTATCTTGGCCAGGTCGCAGTTGTAAATGAGAACTTGTTCTCAACTAGCCTACCTGGTTAAATAAAATGTTTTAAAAAAGCTTGAGGTCTGTTTCCTCTTTCAAGAAGACTCTACAGGACATCTGATTCCCACTTTCACAATGCATTTTAAAGATGTTGTTCTTCTCAGAAATGTACAGGAAGCGAAAAGCTATTCACAGTCAATTTTTGTCACCACATTGAAAACACCTCAGCCTCTGGTTGACCATCAGACAAAATATATTGCCTGTCTGTGATGCACAACAATATCAAGTGTTCCACTTTTAGTAAAATGACTACCACTCTTTGGTGTTGCAAAGCTCATGGAAGCAATCATGAACTATAATTGGTTTGCCTCCCAGGCCCATGTTGCCCAGGGTTAAAAACATAAATTGTAGATTAATAATAATACATTGTATTGTATTACAGCCCCTAAACTTATTCCACATATCCCTTGTCCAAAATGTGTTTAATCTATTGTTAGTAATATATATATATATTTTTTAAATGTTTAAAAATAAATATTATTAAAAATAAATGTTGAGATCTGTCTGCTGACCGCCTGCAAGTACCTTGGACTTCACTTTGAGAACCCCTGGGTTAGACAGACAAATGTCTATTACATCCTGTTGACATCAACAAATGTTGGCGGAGGCAAGTCCCCAGTAATACTGACCTTTTGCTCCAGCATTTGACCAGATTTTTCAAATGGCCATTACTATCTCTTAATAAACGGAATAGATTTGAATTATTCCTTTAACTCAATTTTAATTTGGTCTCTTTCGCTCTCTACATGATTAGTCATCAGTTCACAGAAAATAGGATGTGTCAGAACAGCCAAGCTTGCTGCACATTTCTGTTTCTGTGATGACGGCTAGGCTTGGCTTTGTGGTCGTGTGCTTAGTGTGAAACTTGCTCCACAGGGGAAGTACAGCTTCAAAATAATACCGCATGTCATGTTGCAACCCAATGAAGTAACTTCCCACTAAGAGAAAGAGACACGCTCAATAGACAGAAGAAATTACTGCACAACAAGAAATGTTTTAACCAGCAATGTATTGAACTATATTACCCAAATCCTCACTATCCTAAATAACTATCAGTACAGTAATTTCCCACTATTGATGTTAGTATCTCTGGCTAAACCAGAGAAAACATCACATCACTTGAGCAGTACAGGGCTACAACTGAACCCCAATGTATACTGAGCAGGGCTGAGTATGTCTCTACGATACAACACAAGTCGGTTTGGTGCAGTCCAATTGTATAAATAAACAGAGGTTTTGACAAATACCTCATGGCCTAAACTTTGTTTTAATGGGGAAATCTGCAGTTCATCAAATAACTTCAAGTTACTTGCATAACCCCGATTCTCTGATAATATGAGTGTGTAATCTCACATATGGGACATGGACCTTCGGGGAGGGGACCACAGGAAGCTCCTATCACACGTCTTTCGTAGGCAGACAGAAAGTGTATTGAACCACGTCAACAAGATAATAGTGTCCTGTAAAAAAGGATGAATTATGAGGCTGGAAATTAGGTGTCTGGTAGGTGGACAGCTTAGCTCAGAATTTTCTTTTGGTATCAAAATGATAATTTCATACTGTTAGGTTCTACTTTTTCAGAGTAAATAACTCACGGACACTAGAGAAGTTGAATCAAGTTTAATTCCCAAAGGGTCGACACAGCTGTATTCAGACAAAAGCATGTTTCCACCATCACAAATATATATACTCCACTTTAGGCACTCCTCTTTCTCTCCAATCCTTACATCTTAAGGTTCGACAAGAAGAGGGTAATAGGATAATAAACCATCATTTCTCCCTTCAGGGGATCTGACCTGACCGGCTGACCTCAACCACCCCTGTCCATCTGCTTCCCTTATAGCAATCTGGTGACTTCCACCTGTCCACCCAACACATTCCAAAGCCATCTGTCTTTCTACAGAGAACCATGAACTTCTGACATAAAACCCAGTCTCTTTCACTCCTTTATATACTATGCTTCTGATCTATCATGTCTTCAGTATCTCAATGTTCAAAGTTTACCCCGAATCCAACAATACAAAAAGCAATCAGTCACATATACAGTTGAAGTCGGAAGTTTACATACACCTTAGGCAAATATATTTAAACTCAGTTTTTCACAATTCCTGACATTTAATCCTAGTAACAATTCCCTGTCCTAGGTCAGTTAGGATCACCACTTTATTTTAAGAATGTAAATGTCAGAATAATAGTAGAGAGAATGGTTTATTTCAGCTCTTATTTATTTCATCACATTCCCAGTGGGTCAGAAGTTTACATACACTCAATTAGTATTTGGTAGCATTGCCTTTAAATTGTTTAACTTGGGTCAAATGTTTCGGGTAGCCTTCCACAAGCTTCCCACAATAAGTTAATGTGAATTTTGGCCCATTCCTCCTGACAGAGCTGATGTAACTGAGTCAGGTTTGTAGGCCCCCTTGCTTGCACATGTTTTTTTCAGTTCTGCCCACAAATTTTCTATAGGATTGAGGTCAGGGCTTTGTGATGGCCACTCCAATACCTTGACTTTGTTGTCCTTAAGCCATTTTGCCACAACTTTGGAAGTATGCTTGGGGTCATTGTCCATTTGGAAGACCCATTTGTGACCAAGCTTTATCTTCCTGACTGATGTCTTGAGATGTTGCCTCAATATATCCACATAATTTTCCTTCCTCATGAAGCCATCTATTTTGTGAAGTGCACCAGTCCCTCCTGCAGCAAAGCACCCCCACAACACAATGCTGCCACCCCCGTGCTTCACGGTTGGGATGGTGTTCTTCGGCTTGAAGCCTCCCCCTTTTTCCTCCAAACATAACGATGGTCATTATGGCCAAACAGTTCTATTTTTGTTTCATCAGACCAGAGGACATTTCTCCAAAAAGTATGAGCTTTGTCCCCATGTGCAGTTGAAAACTGTAGTCTGGCTTTTTATGGCGGTTTTGGAGCAGTGGCTTCTTCCTTGCTGAGTGGCCTTTCCTGTTATGTCGATATAGGACTCATCTTACTGTGGATATAGATACTTTTGTACCTGTTTCCTCCAGGATCTTCAAAAGGTCCTTTGCTGTTGTTCTGGGATTGATTTGCACTTTTCGCACCAAAGTACGTTCATCTCTAGGAGACAGAACACGTCTCCTTCCTGAGCGGTATTACGGCTGCGTGGTCCCATGGTGTTTATACTAGCGTAATATTGTTTGTACAGATGAAAGTGGTACCTTCAGGCATTTGGAAATTGCTCCCAAGGATGAACCAGACTTGTAGAGGTCTACAATTATTTTTCTGGGGTGTTGGCTGATTTATTTAGATTTTCCCATGATGTCAAGCAAAGAGGCACTGAAGGTAGGCCTTGAAATACATCCACAGGTACACCTCCAATTGACTCACATAATGTCAATTAGCCTATCAGAAGCTTCTAAAGCCATGACATTTTCTGGAATTTTCCAAGGCACAGTCAACTTAGTGTATGTAAACTTCTGACCCAATAGAATTGTGATACAGTGAATTATAAGTGAAATAATCTGTCTGTACATTTTTTGGGGAAAAATTACTTGTGTTATGCACAAAGTAGATGTCCTAACCGACTTGCCAAAACTATAGTTTGTTAACAAGAAAATTGTGGAGTGGATAAAAAACTAGTTTTAATGACGCCAACCTAAGTGTATGTATACTTCCGACTTCAACTGTACATCATCAATCACAAACACGTGGAAATACAGTGCATTAGGAAAGTATTCAGACCCCTTGACTTTTTCCAAAGTTGTTTATGTTACAGCCTTATTATAAAATGTATTAAATATATTCTTCCCTCATCAATCTACACACAATACCCCTTAATGACAAAGGAAAAAATGTTTTTTAGAAATAAAAAAATGACAAATAAAAAGAAAATCTGAAATACTACATTTACATATACAGTGGGGCAAACAAGTATTTAGTCAGCCACCAATTGTGCAAGTTCTCCCATTTAAAAAGATGAGAGAGGCCTGTAATTTTCATCACAGGTACACTTCAACTATGACAGAGAAAATGAGAAGAAAAAAAATCCAGAAAATCACATTGTAGAATTTTTAATGAATGTATTTGCAAATTAAGGTGGAAAATAAGTATTTGGTCAATAACAAAAGTTTATCTCAATACTTTGTTATATACCCTTTGTTGGCAATGACAGAGGTCAAACGTTTTCTGTAAGTCTTCACAAGGTTTTCACACACTGTTGCTGGTGTTTTGGCCCATTCCTCCATGCAGATCTCCTCTAGAGCCGTGATGTTTTGGGGCTGTTGCTGGACAACACGGACTTTCAACTCCCTCCAAAGATTTTCTATGGGGTTGAGATCTGGAGACTGGCTAGGCCACTCCAGGACCTTGAAATGCTTCTTACGAAGCCACTCCTTTGTTGCCCGGGCGGTGTGTTTGGGATCATTGTCATGCTGAAAGACCCAGCCACGTTTCATCTTCAATGCCCTTGCTGATGGTAGGTTTTGTTACTTTGGTCCCAGCTCTCTGCAGGTCATTCACTAGGTCCCCCCGTGTGGTTCTGGGATTTTTGCTCACCGTTCTTGTTATCATTTTGACCCCACGGGGTGAGATCTTGCGTGGAGCCCCAGATCGAGGGACATTATCAGTGGTCTTGTATGTCTTCCATTTCCTAATAATTGCTCCCACAGTTGATTTCTTCAAACCAAGCTGCTTACCTATTGCAGATTCAGTCTTCCCAGCCTGATGCAGATCTACAATTTTGTTTCTGGTATCCTTTGACAGCTCTTTGGTCTTGGCCATAGTGGAGTTTGGAGTATGACTGTTTGAGGTTGTGGACAGGTGTCTTTTATACTGATAACAAGTTCAAACAGGTGCCATTAATACAGGTGACGAGTGGAGGACAGAGGAGCCTCTTAAAGAAGAAGTTACAGGTCTGTGAGAGCCAGAAATCTTGTTTGTTTGTAGGTGACCAAATACTTATTTTCCACCATAATTTGCAAATAAATTCATTAAAAATCCTACAATGTGATTTTCTGGATTTTTTTTCTCTCATTTTGTCTGTCATAGTTGAAGTGTACCTATGATGAAAATTACAGGCCTCTCATATTTTTAAGTGGGAGAACTTGCACAATTGGTGGCTGACTAAATACTTTTTTGCCCCACTGTATATTACTTGAGGCTTGGGCCGATTCCGGTGTGAGTTATCTGGCCCAAATGTATTAATTTAATGGGGAAATCTGTAGTTCATCAAATAACTTCAAGTTACTTGCATAACCCCGATTCTCTGATAATATGAGTGTGTAATCTCACATATGGGACATGGACCTTCGGGGAGGGGACCACAGGAAGCTCCTATCACACGTCTTTCGTAGGCAGACAGAAAGTGTATTGAACCACGTCAACAAGATAATAGTGTCCTGTAAAAAAGGATGAATTATGAGGCTGGAAATTAGGTGTCTGCTTCCCCTATAGCAATCTGGTGACTTCCACCTGTCCACCCAACACATTCCAAAGCCATCTGTCTTTCTACAGAGAACCATGAACTTCTGACATAAAACCCAGTCTCTTTCACTCCTTTATATACTATGCTTCTGATCTATCATGTCTTCAGTATCTCAATGTTCAAAGTTTACCCCGAATACAACAATACAAAAAGCATTCAGTCACATATACAGTTGAAGTCGGAAGTTTACATACACCTTAGGCAAATACATTTCAACTCAGTTTTTCACAATTCCTGACATTTAATCCTAGTAACAATTCCCTGTCCTAGGTCAGTTAGCATCACCACTTTATTTTAAGAATGTGAAATGTCAGAATAATAGTAGAGAGAATGGTTTATTTCAGCTTTTATTTATTTCATCACATTCCCAGTGGGTCAGAAGTTTACATACACTCAATTAGTATTTGGTAGCATTGCCTTTAAATTGTTTAACTTGGGTCAAATGTTTCGGGTAGCCTTCCACAAGCTTCCCACAATAAGTTAATGTGAATTTTGGCCCATTCCTCCTGACAGAGCTGATGTAACTGAGTCAGGTTTGTAGGCCCCCTTGCTTGCACATGTTTTTTTCAGTTCTGCCCACAAATTTTCTATAGGATTGAGGTCAGGGCTTTGTGATGGCCACTCCAATACCTTGACTTTGTTGTCCTTAAGCCATTTTGCCACAACTTTGGAAGTATGCTTGGGGTCATTGTCCATTTGGAAGACCCATTTGTGACCAAGCTTTATCTTCCTGACTGATGTCTTGAGATGTTGCCTCAATATATCCACATAATTTTCCTTCCTCATGAAGCCATCTATTTTGTGAAGTGCACCAGTCCCTCCTGCAGCAAAGCACCCCCACAACACAATGCTGCCACCCCCGTGCTTCACGGTTGGGATGGTGTTCTTCGGCTTGCAAGCCTCCCCCTTTTTCCTCCAAACATAACGATGGTCATTATGGCCAAACAGTTCTATTTTTGTTTCATCAGACCAGAGGACATTTCTCCAAAAAGTATGAGCTTTGTCCCCATGTGCAGTTGAAAACTGTAGTCTGGCTTTTTATGGCGGTTTTGGAGCAGTGGCTTCTTCCTTGCTGAGTGGCCTTTCCTGTTATGTCGATATAGGACTCATCTTACTGTGGATATAGATACTTTTGTACCTGTTTCCTCCAGGATCTTCAAAAGGTCCTTTGCTGTTGTTCTGGGATTGATTTGCACTTTTCGCACCAAAGTACGTTCATCTCTAGGAGACAGAACACGTCTCCTTCCTGAGCGGTATGACGGCTGCGTGGTCCCATGGTGTTTATACTAGCGTAATATTGTTTGTACAGATGAAAGTGGTACCTTCAGGCATTTGGAAATTGCTCCCAAGGATGAACCAGACTTGTGGAGGTCTACAATTATTTTTCTGGGGTGTTGGCTGATTTATTTAGATTTTCCCATGATGTCAAGCAAAGAGGCACTGAAGGTAGGCCTTGAAATACATCCACAGGTACACCTCCAATTGACTCAAATAATGTCAATTAGCCTATCAGAAGCTTCTAAAGCCATGACATTTTCTGGAATTTTCCAAGGCACAGTCAACTTAGTGTATGTAAACTTCTGACCCAATAGAATTGTGATACAGTGAATTATAAGTGAAATAATCTGTCTGTACATTTTTTGGGGAAAAATTACTTGTGTTATGCACAAAGTAGATGTCCTAACCGACTTGCCAAAACTATAGTTTGTTAACAAGAAAATTGTGGAGTGGATAAAAAACTAGTTTTAATGACGCCAACCTAAGTGTATGTATACTTCCGACTTCAACTGTACATCATCAATCACAAACACGTGGAAATACAGTGCATTAGGAAAGTATTCAGACCCCTTGACTTTTTCCAAAGTTGTTTATGTTACAGCCTTATTATAAAATGTATTAAATATATTCTTCCCTCATCAATCTACACACAATACCCCTTAATGACAAAGGAAAAAAACATTTTTAGAAATAAAAAAATGACAAATAAAAATAAAATCTGAAATACTACATTTACATATACAGTGGGGCAAACAAGTATTTAGTCAGCCACCAATTGTGCAAGTTCTCCCATTTAAAAAGATGAGAGAGGCCTGTAATTTTCATCACAGGTACACTTCAACTATGACAGAGAAAATGAGAAGAAAAAAAATCCAGAAAATCACATTGTAGAATTTTTAATGAATGTATTTGCAAATTAAGGTGGAAAATAAGTATTTGGTCAATAACAAAAGTTTATCTCAATACTTTGTTATATACCCTTTGTTGGCAATGACAGAGGTCAAACGTTTTCTGTAAGTCTTCACAAGGTTTTCACACACTGTTGCTGGTGTTTTGGCCCATTCCTCCATGCAGATCTCCTCTAGAGCCGTGATGTTTTGGGGCTGTTGCTGGACAACACGGACTTTCAACTCCCTCCAAAGATTTTCTATGGGGTTGAGATCTGGAGACTGGCTAGGCCACTCCAGGACCTTGAAATGCTTCTTACGAAGCCACTCCTTTGTTGCCCGGGCGGTGTGTTTGGGATCATTGTCATGCTGAAAGACCCAGCCACGTTTCATCTTCAATGCCCTTGCTGATGGTAGGTTTTGTTACTTTGGTCCCAGCTCTCTGCAGGTCATTCACTAGGTCCCCCCGTGTGGTTCTGGGATTTTTGCTCACCGTTCTTGTTATCATTTTGACCCCACGGGGTGAGATCTTGCGTGGAGCCCCAGATCGAGGGACATTATCAGTGGTCTTGTATGTCTTCCATTTCCTAATAATTGCTCCCACAGTTGATTTCTTCAAACCAAGCTGCTTACCTATTGCAGATTCAGTCTTCCCAGCCTGATGCAGATCTACAATTTTGTTTCTGGTATCCTTTGACAGCTCTTTGGTCTTGGCCATAGTGGAGTTTGGAGTATGACTGTTTGAGGTTGTGGACAGGTGTCTTTTATACTGATAACAAGTTCAAACAGGTGCCATTAATACAGGTGACGAGTGGAGGACAGAGGAGCCTCTTAAAGAAGAAGTTACAGGTCTGTGAGAGCCAGAAATCTTGTTTGTTTGTAGGTGACCAAATACTTATTTTCCACCATAATTTGCAAATAAATTCATTAAAAATCCTACAATGTGATTTTCTGGATTTTTTTTCTCTCATTTTGTCTGTCATAGTTGAAGTGTACCTATGATGAAAATTACAGGCCTCTCATATTTTTAAGTGGGAGAACTTGCACAATTGGTGGCTGACTAAATACTTTTTTGCCCCACTGTATATTACTTGAGGCTTGGGCCGATTCCGGTGTGAGTTATCTGGCCCAAATGTATTAATTTAATGGGGAAATCTGTAGTTCATCAAATAACTTCAAGTTACTTGCATAACCCCGATTCTCTGATAATATGAGTGTGTAATCTCACATATGGGACATGGACCTTCGGGGAGGGGACCACAGGAAGCTCCTATCACACGTCTTTCGTAGGCAGACAGAAAGTGTATTGAACCACGTCAACAAGATAATAGTGTCCTGTAAAAAAGGATGAATTATGAGGCTGGAAATTAGGTGTCTGCTTCCCCTATAGCAATCTGGTGACTTCCACCTGTCCACCCAACACATTCCAAAGCCATCTGTCTTTCTACAGAGAACCATGAACTTCTGACATAAAACCCAGTCTCTTTCACTCCTTTATATACTATGCTTCTGATCTATCATGTCTTCAGTATCTCAATGTTCAAAGTTTACCCCGAATACAACAATACAAAAAGCATTCAGTCACATATACAGTTGAAGTCGGAAGTTTACATACACCTTAGGCAAATACATTTCAACTCAGTTTTTCACAATTCCTGACATTTAATCCTAGTAACAATTCCCTGTCCTAGGTCAGTTAGCATCACCACTTTATTTTAAGAATGTGAAATGTCAGAATAATAGTAGAGAGAATGGTTTATTTCAGCTTTTATTTATTTCATCACATTCCCAGTGGGTCAGAAGTTTACATACACTCAATTAGTATTTGGTAGCATTGCCTTTAAATTGTTTAACTTGGGTCAAATGTTTCGGGTAGCCTTCCACAAGCTTCCCACAATAAGTTAATGTGAATTTTGGCCCATTCCTCCTGACAGAGCTGATGTAACTGAGTCAGGTTTGTAGGCCCCCTTGCTTGCACATGTTTTTTTCAGTTCTGCCCACAAATTTTCTATAGGATTGAGGTCAGGGCTTTGTGATGGCCACTCCAATACCTTGACTTTGTTGTCCTTAAGCCATTTTGCCACAACTTTGGAAGTATGCTTGGGGTCATTGTCCATTTGGAAGACCCATTTGTGACCAAGCTTTATCTTCCTGACTGATGTCTTGAGATGTTGCCTCAATATATCCACATAATTTTCCTTCCTCATGAAGCCATCTATTTTGTGAAGTGCACCAGTCCCTCCTGCAGCAAAGCACCCCCACAACACAATGCTGCCACCCCCGTGCTTCACGGTTGGGATGGTGTTCTTCGGCTTGCAAGCCTCCCCCTTTTTCCTCCAAACATAACGATGGTCATTATGGCCAAACAGTTCTATTTTTGTTTCATCAGACCAGAGGACATTTCTCCAAAAAGTATGAGCTTTGTCCCCATGTGCAGTTGAAAACTGTAGTCTGGCTTTTTATGGCGGTTTTGGAGCAGTGGCTTCTTCCTTGCTGAGTGGCCTTTCCTGTTATGTCGATATAGGACTCATCTTACTGTGGATATAGATACTTTTGTACCTGTTTCCTCCAGGATCTTCAAAAGGTCCTTTGCTGTTGTTCTGGGATTGATTTGCACTTTTCGCACCAAAGTACGTTCATCTCTAGGAGACAGAACACGTCTCCTTCCTGAGCGGTATGACGGCTGCGTGGTCCCATGGTGTTTATACTAGCGTAATATTGTTTGTACAGATGAAAGTGGTACCTTCAGGCATTTGGAAATTGCTCCCAAGGATGAACCAGACTTGTGGAGGTCTACAATTATTTTTCTGGGGTGTTGGCTGATTTATTTAGATTTTCCCATGATGTCAAGCAAAGAGGCACTGAAGGTAGGCCTTGAAATACATCCACAGGTACACCTCCAATTGACTCAAATAATGTCAATTAGCCTATCAGAAGCTTCTAAAGCCATGACATTTTCTGGAATTTTCCAAGGCACAGTCAACTTAGTGTATGTAAACTTCTGACCCAATAGAATTGTGATACAGTGAATTATAAGTGAAATAATCTGTCTGTACATTTTTTGGGGAAAAATTACTTGTGTTATGCACAAAGTAGATGTCCTAACCGACTTGCCAAAACTATAGTTTGTTAACAAGAAAATTGTGGAGTGGATAAAAAACTAGTTTTAATGACGCCAACCTAAGTGTATGTATACTTCCGACTTCAACTGTACATCATCAATCACAAACACGTGGAAATACAGTGCATTAGGAAAGTATTCAGACCCCTTGACTTTTTCCAAAGTTGTTTATGTTACAGCCTTATTATAAAATGTATTAAATATATTCTTCCCTCATCAATCTACACACAATACCCCTTAATGACAAAGGAAAAAAACATTTTTAGAAATAAAAAAATGACAAATAAAAATAAAATCTGAAATACTACATTTACATATACAGTGGGGCAAACAAGTATTTAGTCAGCCACCAATTGTGCAAGTTCTCCCATTTAAAAAGATGAGAGAGGCCTGTAATTTTCATCACAGGTACACTTCAACTATGACAGAGAAAATGAGAAGAAAAAAAATCCAGAAAATCACATTGTAGAATTTTTAATGAATGTATTTGCAAATTAAGGTGGAAAATAAGTATTTGGTCAATAACAAAAGTTTATCTCAATACTTTGTTATATACCCTTTGTTGGCAATGACAGAGGTCAAACGTTTTCTGTAAGTCTTCACAAGGTTTTCACACACTGTTGCTGGTGTTTTGGCCCATTCCTCCATGCAGATCTCCTCTAGAGCCGTGATGTTTTGGGGCTGTTGCTGGACAACACGGACTTTCAACTCCCTCCAAAGATTTTCTATGGGGTTGAGATCTGGAGACTGGCTAGGCCACTCCAGGACCTTGAAATGCTTCTTACGAAGCCACTCCTTTGTTGCCCGGGCGGTGTGTTTGGGATCATTGTCATGCTGAAAGACCCAGCCACGTTTCATCTTCAATGCCCTTGCTGATGGTAGGTTTTGTTACTTTGGTCCCAGCTCTCTGCAGGTCATTCACTAGGTCCCCCCGTGTGGTTCTGGGATTTTTGCTCACCGTTCTTGTTATCATTTTGACCCCACGGGGTGAGATCTTGCGTGGAGCCCCAGATCGAGGGACATTATCAGTGGTCTTGTATGTCTTCCATTTCCTAATAATTGCTCCCACAGTTGATTTCTTCAAACCAAGCTGCTTACCTATTGCAGATTCAGTCTTCCCAGCCTGATGCAGATCTACAATTTTGTTTCTGGTATCCTTTGACAGCTCTTTGGTCTTGGCCATAGTGGAGTTTGGAGTATGACTGTTTGAGGTTGTGGACAGGTGTCTTTTATACTGATAACAAGTTCAAACAGGTGCCATTAATACAGGTGACGAGTGGAGGACAGAGGAGCCTCTTAAAGAAGAAGTTACAGGTCTGTGAGAGCCAGAAATCTTGTTTGTTTGTAGGTGACCAAATACTTATTTTCCACCATAATTTGCAAATAAATTCATTAAAAATCCTACAATGTGATTTTCTGGATTTTTTTTCTCTCATTTTGTCTGTCATAGTTGAAGTGTACCTATGATGAAAATTACAGGCCTCTCATATTTTTAAGTGGGAGAACTTGCACAATTGGTGGCTGACTAAATACTTTTTTGCCCCACTGTATATTACTTGAGGCTTGGGCCGATTCCGGTGTGAGTTATCTGGCCCAAATGTATTAATTTAATGGGGAAATCTGTAGTTCATCAAATAACTTCAAGTTACTTGCATAACCCCGATTCTCTGATAATATGAGTGTGTAATCTCACATATGGGACATGGACCTTCGGGGAGGGGACCACAGGAAGCTCCTATCACACGTCTTTCGTAGGCAGACAGAAAGTGTATTGAACCACGTCAACAAGATAATAGTGTCCTGTAAAAAAGGATGAATTATGAGGCTGGAAATTAGGTGTCTGCTTCCCCTATAGCAATCTGGTGACTTCCACCTGTCCACCCAACACATTCCAAAGCCATCTGTCTTTCTACAGAGAACCATGAACTTCTGACATAAAACCCAGTCTCTTTCACTCCTTTATATACTATGCTTCTGATCTATCATGTCTTCAGTATCTCAATGTTCAAAGTTTACCCCGAATACAACAATACAAAAAGCATTCAGTCACATATACAGTTGAAGTCGGAAGTTTACATACACCTTAGGCAAATACATTTCAACTCAGTTTTTCACAATTCCTGACATTTAATCCTAGTAACAATTCCCTGTCCTAGGTCAGTTAGCATCACCACTTTATTTTAAGAATGTGAAATGTCAGAATAATAGTAGAGAGAATGGTTTATTTCAGCTTTTATTTATTTCATCACATTCCCAGTGGGTCAGAAGTTTACATACACTCAATTAGTATTTGGTAGCATTGCCTTTAAATTGTTTAACTTGGGTCAAATGTTTCGGGTAGCCTTCCACAAGCTTCCCACAATAAGTTAATGTGAATTTTGGCCCATTCCTCCTGACAGAGCTGATGTAACTGAGTCAGGTTTGTAGGCCCCCTTGCTTGCACATGTTTTTTTCAGTTCTGCCCACAAATGTTCTATAGGATTGAGGTCAGGGCTTTGTGATGGCCACTCCAATACCTTGACTTTGTTGTCCTTAAGCCATTTTGCCACAACTTTGGAAGTATGCTTGGGGTCATTGTCCATTTGGAAGACCCATTTGTGACCAAGCTTTATCTTCCTGACTGATGTCTTGAGATGTTGCCTCAATATATCCACATAATTTTCCTTCCTCATGAAGCCATCTATTTTGTGAAGTGCACCAGTCCCTCCTGCAGCAAAGCACCCCCACAACACAATGCTGCCACCCCCGTGCTTCACGGTTGGGATGGTGTTCTTCGGCTTGCAAGCCTCCCCCTTTTTCCTCCAAACATAACGATGGTCATTATGGCCAAACAGTTCTATTTTTGTTTCATCAGACCAGAGGACATTTCTCCAAAAAGTATGAGCTTTGTCCCCATGTGCAGTTGAAAACTGTAGTCTGGCTTTTTATGGCGGTTTTGGAGCAGTGGCTTCTTCCTTGCTGAGTGGCCTTTCCTGTTATGTCGATATAGGACTCATCTTACTGTGGATATAGATACTTTTGTACCTGTTTCCTCCAGGATCTTCAAAAGGTCCTTTGCTGTTGTTCTGGGATTGATTTGCACTTTTCGCACCAAAGTACGTTCATCTCTAGGAGACAGAACACGTCTCCTTCCTGAGCGGTATGACGGCTGCGTGGTCCCATGGTGTTTATACTAGCGTAATATTGTTTGTACAGATGAAAGTGGTACCTTCAGGCATTTGGAAATTGCTCCCAAGGATGAACCAGACTTGTGGAGGTCTACAATTATTTTTCTGGGGTGTTGGCTGATTTATTTAGATTTTCCCATGATGTCAAGCAAAGAGGCACTGAAGGTAGGCCTTGAAATACATCCACAGGTACACCTCCAATTGACTCAAATAATGTCAATTAGCCTATCAGAAGCTTCTAAAGCCATGACATTTTCTGGAATTTTCCAAGGCACAGTCAACTTAGTGTATGTAAACTTCTGACCCAATAGAATTGTGATACAGTGAATTATAAGTGAAATAATCTGTCTGTACATTTTTTGGGGAAAAATTACTTGTGTTATGCACAAAGTAGATGTCCTAACCGACTTGCCAAAACTATAGTTTGTTAACAAGAAAATTGTGGAGTGGATAAAAAACTAGTTTTAATGACGCCAACCTAAGTGTATGTATACTTCCGACTTCAACTGTACATCATCAATCACAAACACGTGGAAATACAGTGCATTAGGAAAGTATTCAGACCCCTTGACTTTTTCCAAAGTTGTTTATGTTACAGCCTTATTATAAAATGTATTAAATATATTCTTCCCTCATCAAACTACACACAATACCCCTTAATGACAAAGGAAAAAATGTTTTTTAGAAATAAAAAAATGACAAATAAAAATAAAATCTGAAATACTACATTTACATATACAGTGGGGCAAACAAGTATTTAGTCAGCCACCAATTGTGCAAGTTCTCCCATTTAAAAAGATGAGAGAGGCCTGTAATTTTCATCACAGGTACACTTCAACTATGACAGAGAAAATGAGAAGAAAAAAAATCCAGAAAATCACATTGTAGAATTTTTAATGAATGTATTTGCAAATTAAGGTGGAAAATAAGTATTTGGTCAATAACAAAAGTTTATCTCAATACTTTGTTATATACCCTTTGTTGGCAATGACAGAGGTCAAACGTTTTCTGTAAGTCTTCACAAGGTTTTCACACACTGTTGCTGGTGTTTTGGCCCATTCCTCCATGCAGATCTCCTCTAGAGCCGTGATGTTTTGGGGCTGTTGCTGGACAACACGGACTTTCAACTCCCTCCAAAGATTTTCTATGGGGTTGAGATCTGGAGACTGGCTAGGCCACTCCAGGACCTTGAAATGCTTCTTACGAAGCCACTCCTTTGTTGCCCGGGCGGTGTGTTTGGGATCATTGTCATGCTGAAAGACCCAGCCACGTTTCATCTTCAATGCCCTTGCTGATGGTAGGCTTTGTTACTTTGGTCCCAGCTCTCTGCAGGTCATTCACTAGGTCCCCCCGTGTGGTTCTGGGATTTTTGCTCACCGTTCTTGTTATCATTTTGACCCCACGGGGTGAGATCTTGCGTGGAGCCCCAGATCGAGGGACATTATCAGTGGTCTTGTATGTCTTCCATTTCCTAATAATTGCTCCCACAGTTGATTTCTTCAAACCAAGCTGCTTACCTATTGCAGATTCAGTCTTCCCAGCCTGATGCAGATCTACAATTTTGTTTCTGGTATCCTTTGACAGCTCTTTGGTCTTGGCCATAGTGGAGTTTGGAGTATGACTGTTTGAGGTTGTGGACAGGTGTCTTTTATACTGATAACAAGTTCAAACAGGTGCCATTAATACAGGTGACGAGTGGAGGACAGAGGAGCCTCTTAAAGAAGAAGTTACAGGTCTGTGAGAGCCAGAAATCTTGTTTGTTTGTAGGTGACCAAATACTTATTTTCCACCATAATTTGCAAATAAATTCATTAAAAATCCTACAATGTGATTTTCTGGATTTTTTTTCTCTCATTTTGTCTGTCATAGTTGAAGTGTACCTATGATGAAAATTACAGGCCTCTCATATTTTTAAGTGGGAGAACTTGCACAATTGGTGGCTGACTAAATGCTTTTTTGCCCCACTGTATATTACTTGAGGCTTGGGCCGATTCCGGTGTGAGTTATCTGGCCCAAATGTATTAATTTGGGCTCGGGCCGATTGAGCCTAGTCTCTGGCAGATGATTACACGGGCTGCTTTATATAATTAACATTTAATTATTTATTTGTCCATATTTTCTCATTGTTTCTGTGATCATAAAATACAATTAACATTTCAATAAAATTCTTTAAGAGTAGTATTAGTAAGTGTAGTATTTTAGTATTTTGATACTTTGTGCAAGGCAATTGATAGGCATTAAAAACTTTGTTGACTCCCAATTGGTGCAGTGGTCTAAGACACTGCATTGCAGTGCAAACTGCATTGCTACAGATGCTGGTTCGAGACCTGTACCAGCTGCTCCTGGGAGAACCATGCACACCTGGCCCAGTGTCGTCTGAGTTAGGGGAGTGTTTGGCCGGCCGGGATATCCTTGTCAAATCGTGCTGTAGGGACTCCTGTGGTGGGCAAGGCACATGCATGCTGACACGTTCACCAGGTGTATGAATCCATGTTATAGGTTATAGAGCACATAATTTTTTTAGGGGATGCTTCCCCCGGAGATTTTACACACGCACCGCTACTGAAAATCAGGTGAGTTAGTGCTACTCTTTTTGGACATTTTCTGGTGTTTTGTGGTGGAAAACTGAGAAGGTCGAGCATAACACGTCAACCCTGTTACACATAGATAGACAGGCTAGAAATGTTTGGCTAGATAATGGCGCTAGAGGGGATGGCTGCCATTTTACGGGCTCCTGACCAATCGTGCTATTTTGTGTGTTTTTCAAATTGTTTGGAACTTATTTTGTACATTATTGCTCAATCTAATATTTATATATTTCTTATTTCCATTCTTTTACTTGTATATTTGTGTGTATTGTTGTGAATTGCTAGATACTACTGCACTGTTGGAGCTAGGAACACAAGCATTTCGCTACACCCACAATAACATCTGCTCAATATGTGTATGTGAGCAATAACATTAGATTTGATGTTGCTGCTACCATCTCTTACGACCGGAAAAAGCTTCTGGAAATCAGAAAAGCGATTACTCACCTCGTAATGGACAAAGATTTTTTGTCCATATAATGTTGCTCTCAGACAAGTCCCAAATCCCCGTCATTCGCATAAAGAAAATACGAAAAGGGGCACAGATCAGGGTTCGCTGTGAGAATTCGTCGGCGATGGGGTAACCCCCCTCTACCATCCGTTCTTTTGGCCAACGTGCAATCACTGGAGAATAAACTGGTTGACCACCGTTCGAGACTATCCTACCAAAGGGACATTAAAAACAGTAATATCTTATGTTTCTCTCAGAGTCTTGGCTGAACGACGACAGATACAGTTGGCTGGGTTTTCCGTGCATCGGCAGGAAAGAACAGCTCCGTCCGGTAAGCAGACAGGTGGGGGTGTGTGTCTATTTAATGCCGGAAAACTTAAATAAGTTTTACCAGCATGTCACATGTGCAACCAGAGGGAAAAAACAACTCTAGACCACCTTTACTCCACACACAGAGACACGTACAAAGCTCTCCCTCACCCTCCATTTGGCAAATCTGACCATAATTCTATCCTCCTGATTCCTGCTTACAAGCACAACCTAACGCAGGAAAAACCCATGACTCGCTCAATACGGAAGTAGTCAGATGACACGGATGCTACGCTATGCAGGTAGCCTAGTGGTTTGAGCGTTGGGCCAGTAACCGCAAGGTTGCTGGATCGAATCTCTGAGCTGACAAGGTAAAAATCTGTTGTTCTTCCCCTGAGCAAGGCAGTTAATCCACTGTTTCCTGGGCGCCGAAGAAGTGGATGTTGATTATGGCAGCCCCCTGCACCTCTCTGATTCAGAGGGGTTGGGTTAAATGTGGAAGATACATTCAGTTGGACAACTGACTAGGTATACCTCTTTCCCTATGGGACTGCTTTGCTAGCACAGACTGGAATATGTTCCAGTATTCATCCAATGGCATTGAGGAGTATACCACCTCAGTCACCGGCTTCATCAGTAAGTGCATTGAGGACGTCGTCCCCACAGTGACCGAACGTACATATCCCAACCAGAATCCATGGATTACAGAAAACATCCGCACCGAGCTAAAGGTTAGAGCAGCTGCCTTCAAGGAGTGGGACACTAATCCGGATCCTTATAAGAAATCCCGCTATGCCCTCCGACTAAACCATCAAATAGGGAAAAAGTCAATTCAGGACTAAGATTGAGTCCTACTACATCGGCTCTGATGCTCGTGGCAGGGCTTGCTAACTATTACGGACTACAAAGAAAAACCGAGTTGCAGAGTGACATGAGCGTACCAGACGGGCTAAATGCCTTTTATACTTGCTTCGAGGCAAGCAACACTGAAGCGTGCATGAGACCACCAGCTGATCCGGACAACTGTGTGATCACCCTCTGTAGCCAATGTAAGCAAGACCTTTAAACAGGTCAACATTCACAAGGCTGCGGGGCCAGACGGATTACCAGGATGTGTACTCAGAGCATGCACGGACCAACTGGCACGTGTCTTTACTGGCATTTTCAACCTCTCCGTGAGTCTGTAATACCTGAGTCTGTAATACCTACATAAGTCTGTAATACCTACATGTTTCAAGCAGACCACCATTGTATAGTCCCTGTGCCCAAGAAAGCAAAGGTAACCTGCCTAAATGACTACCGCCTCATAGCACTCACGTCAGTAGCCATTAAGTGGACAAAAGGAATCTGGACAAAAGGAGCACCTATGTGAAAATGCTGTTAATTGACTACAGCTCAGCGTTCAACACCATAGTGCCCACAAAGCTCGTCACTAAGCTAAATGGCAACTGCTCGGCATTTGACCGTAAGGCGCTACAGAGGGTAGTGCGTACGGCCCAGTACATCACTGGGCCAAGCTTCATGCAATCCATGACTTATATACTAGGTGTGTCAGAGGAAGGCTCAAAAAATGGTCAAAGACTCCAGTCACCCAAGTCATAGACTGTTGTTTCTGCTACCGCACGGCAAGTGGTACCGGAGCACCAAGTCTAGGTCCAAAAGGCTTCTTAACAGCTTCTACCCCTAAGCCATAAGACTCCTGAACAACTAATCAAATGGCCACCCGGACAATTTGCATTGACACCACCCCCTTTGTTTTTACACTGGTGCTACTCGCAGTTTATTATCTATGCATAGTCACGTTACCCCTACCTACAAATTACCTCAACTAACCTGTACCCATCGCACATTGACTCGGTACCGGAACCCCCTGTATATAGTGTCATTATTGTGTAATTTTATTGTGTAACTTTTTTTTTTTACTAGATTTTTCCTGTTTGGGGGTCTCTCTGTCAGAGATCCATTATTACTCACAATGGGCCTGCCTGGTATAGGTGATGTCTTCCTCTTGTGAATTTTGGGTAGAGCGTACAGTATGTGACAGGTGTGGGAACCCCACTACCAGGCGCCAAGGTCCCGCTCTCTGACATTCTCAACCATATGTATTTCTCCTTACGCTTGTAGCAAGAAGGGCAACGCGGTGAGATACCTCACTCATTTTATCAGAGAATTGGGGTTACGCAAGTAACCTTAAGTTCTCTTTCAAAGAATTGTTTCGGTATCTCACATATGGGATATAGCAAACTCCCGTATCGCTCATATGCACTCCAGATAGTCCTGGCAGACTCATCCCTCCGATGCCCCAAACTAAGGATTGTTTGCGCCGAGCAGGTGCAACGATATCCGTACGTTAAAAGCCTCGTAACCTATGAGGGGTAACTAAAGTACCGCAATACAAATCTCCTGACAGAGATGCCACAAGTGTTGCCATTGATTGTCCATGACCACAATAGCAAAGGGAGCCTCAAGCCTCACCGGGGTAGCATACACGTGCCAACATAATGAACCTCCGCTATGCCATGGGGACAGACATTTGATGAGAGAGGGGACCTGCCCCCCTACCCAAACTAGGGAGGCACCCCTTTGGGACCCACGTCCCCTGAATGGGACAACGTCCTGCCGGTACCAGGCACAAGGTCGGGTTCCGTTCTGGAAGAAATCCGGGCAAGCTGCTGGCAATAGCAGAATTTGCTCAGCAGATGAAGCGTTCATCCGTCCGATAGTGCAACCCAAAAAGGAAAAAGGAAGACACTGGAATCCAGACTTCCTATTCCTGGATAGGAGAACAGCTATACGTATTTGGTCAGCTTTGGCCCGTCTCCTGTGGTGGAGGGGCTGCAAGAGCTGCTGTGTCCCTCACTGCTTGTACCTGTGAAGGGGAGCAGAGAGGGTAGTAGCCTAGTGCGTGAACCAAACACAGGGTTGAAAAGAAGGGGACAGTAAGGTGTGAGAGCACTGTGGACTTGTGAAATACCAGATAGCCGTCCGCCCACCAACGTCTTTAGGTAACAGTAAATATAGTGGGTATCCACCGTACTGACGGTTCCCTACTTCTAGTTCAATAGACAGCTGGAAAGAACAATTATTTAATCTGAGTCCCAGATATTATTTTATTTGCATGGGCACTGAACAGCTTTGTCAGGATGATCTTGAACCCCAGTTCAATGAGAAGGGCTACAAGAGCTGCTATGTCTCGTACCACTTGCTGTAATGTGTCTCTCCCCTCCCCCTTTTCTCTGGGGAACAGGAAGAACTGGGAGTAGGGCCTGTAGGCTCTCTCCTCATAGTACTATTCTGATTGCCCCTTTGGTTAGCAAAGAGGAGATATAACGTGATATTGGCAGGTAAGCCCCCCATCTCCACCAATTAATGGTGGTAGTCTTCTGACGGGTAGTCTTCTGCTCTGTTTAACTCTGCATACAATTGTTTTTCTGTTATATTATGACCCCAAAAAATAAAGGGAACACTTAAACAACACAATGTAACTCCAAGTCAATCACACTTCTGTGAAATCAAACTGTCCACTTAGGAAGCAACACTGATTGACAATACATTTCACATGCTGTTGTGCAAATGGGATAGACAACAGGTGGAAATTATAGGCAATTAGCAAGACACCCCCAATAAAGGAGTGATTCTGCAGGTGGTGACCACAGACCACTTCTCAGTTCCTATGCTTCCTGGCTGATGTTTTGGTCACTTTTGAATGCTGGCGGTGCTTTCACTCTAGTGGTAGCATGAGACGGAGTCTACAACCCACACAAGTGGCTCAGGTAGTGCAGCTCATCCAGGATGGCACATCAATGCGAGGTATGGCAAGAAGGTTTACTGTGTCTGTCAGCGTAGTGTCCAGAGCATGGAGGCGCTACCAGGAGACAGGCCAGTACATCAGGAGACGTGGAGGAGGCCGTAGGAGGGCAACAACCCAGCAGCAGGACCGCTACCTCCGCCTTTGTGCAAGGAGGAGCACTGCCAGAGCCCTGCAAAATGACCTCCAGCAGGCCACAAATGTGCATGTGTCTGCTCAAACGGTCAGAAACAGACTCCGTGAGGGTGGTATGAGGGCCCGACGTCCACAGGTGGGGGTTGTGCTTACAGCCCAACACCGTGCAGGACGTTTGGCATTTGCCAGAGAACACCAAGATTGGCAAATTCGCCACTGGCGCCCTGTGCTCTTCACAGATGAAAGCAGGTTCACACTGAGCACATGTGACAGACGTGACAAAGTCTGGAGACGCCGTGGAGAACGTTCTGCTGCCTGCAACATCCTCCAGCATGACCGGTTTGGCGGTGGGTCAGTCATGGTGTGGGGTGGCATTTCTTTGGGGGGCCGCACAGCCCTCCATGTGCTCGCCAGAGGTAGCCTGACTGCCATTAGGTACCGAGATGAGATCCTCAGACCCCCTGTGAGACCATATGCTGGTGCGGTTGGCTCTGGGTTCCTCCTAATGCAAGACAATGCTAGACCTCATGTGGCTGGAGTGTGTCAGCAGTTCCTGCAAGAGGAAGGCATTGATGCTATGGACTGGCCCGCCAGTTCTCCAGACCTGAATCCAATTGAACACATCTGGAACATCATGTCTCACTCCATCCACCGACGCCACGTTGCACCACAGACTGTCCAGGAGTTGGAGGATGCTTTAGTCCAGGTCTGGGAGGAGATCCCTCAGGAGACCATCCGCCACCTCATCAGGAGCATGCCCAGGCATTGTAGGGAGGTCATACAGGCACGTGGAGGCCACACACACTACTGAGCCTCATTTTGACTTGTTTTAACGACATTACATCAAAGTTGGATCAGCCTGTAGTGTGGTTTTCCACTTTAATTTTGAGTGTGACTCCAAATCCAGGCCTCTATGGGTTGATAAATTTGATTTCCATTGATCATTTTTGTGGGATTTTGTTGTCAGCACATTCAACTATGTGAAGAAAAAAGTAATTAATAAGAATATTTCATTCATTCAGATCTAGGATGTGTTATTTTAGTGTTCCCTTTATTTTTTTGAGCAGTGTATTATAACTAAATATATACTATAGAACTGAAATTGTGAATTGTGTGCACTTTTTCTGTGGATTTGTAGACTCCTTGGGTTGAATACAAATGTAAAGATTAAATAATGATAACTTTAAATGACAAGAGGGTGAACGACAGTCGCCTACTCAAAGGCATTTAATGGTGTTTTTTGCGGTTTTTGAGAAAGTAACCAGTTTAGATGCAAAATGGATATGAGTCAGTAACAAGGTTTGCATCCAACCATTTAATTCAGATGAATGACCTGATGCATAAAAAAATTGTTATGACAGGTCATTTTCTCGGTATTGGATCAGTTTGGGTCTGTAAAATGTATTATGCGAGAATTGGTGGGGGAAAAGCCTTAACGCACAAATATTGATACAATAACTATCATATCAAAGTAAACTTGGAGTTACACGAGGATATGTTGTGTGGTCCTAATACTACTTGGGAAAGCATGCAGTTTATTAGGGTCTTATTCTGATGACGTGATGGTTGATAGAAAAAACATCATGTAGCAGTAAGCTTGGAATCACACGATGATGTTGTAGCCTACCACGACATTGAAAAGCATGCAGAGTTTATAGGCAGATGGAATAAGTTATTATGACCTTAATAACTTATTTCATAACTTCATAACTTATGGCGATTAAGTGCATGTTGATGAGCTTCGTGCAAATGTTCAATAAATAGAGGGTAGGCTATCATGTGAATGATGCTGGTGACATGGTGATCGGTAATTGGCTGGCAATTGTTTTTTAAGGATGTTTATTTTATTCATTTCTCAACGTATAACCTAGAGCATGTTCCCAAACCAGTGTGCAAGTATACTATTTATCGCGACAGTTTTAGTGGAAAAAAAATCCAGAGTTGAAAATGCAATGGAAACACATTAAACTTCAGTTACTATTCCATTTAACCCATCTGAACAATACAGTTCTCTTGACATGCCATATTTGAAGTCCACATCTTTGGACTAAAATTTGTATAGCGCCTCATAAATCATCACATATTTCCCAAACATTAGGCTACTGTTACGGCCCTCCCTTCTCTTAATTTTCAACTCTACATTTCACAGCTTTTCTCTTATTGAATTAAACTCCGACATTTGTCTTTTTTGTCTCAGTGGATCGACGTTAACTTTTTCTGCCCAAGTCCCCAAAAGTATCTTGTCAATTGTCGTGTATTTGACACACATAGTTAGGCCCTAAAGCACTAAAAGCAGATACAAATGAAAGAAAACACTCAATGTAGCCTATAGATATGAATTGCACAATAATTATATATTTATGGATTTTTAATGCATTGTTTTCTCTTTATTCAACCCGCACCCCCTACCCGCTCGTCATCCACACAAGATTTAATGACCCTTAATCCACCCACCCCACGGATATAACCACGGGGAATGCGGGTTATGAGTCAACCAGCGCATCACAAGCAGAGGGGAGATACATGACTTACACCAATGATGGAAGGACTCATATCTCCCGGTTCCTCTCTATAAAGTGCCTTTAAAGTTGATCTTTAAAATGGCCTCGTAATTACTTCTGGAGTTGATTCTACATTTAGTATTCATTTCTAGGCCCTGAATTTCCCATTCCATTTAAAAAGGTAGTCTGCCGTTTGGACAAGAAACATTCTATCACGCTGCATGTGTCCACAGTTGCGCATTTTAGTACCAGATGGATACGGGGTATTTTCCAAACTCTATAAGATAGAACTACATTTATAAATTAATAATCTGTTGAATAAGACATGATAATGGATATCCAAAAGGATAAATAAGGGTGCATCAATAATATGGGGAGCTATAAGATATATTAAACTACAAACAGCGTTACAATATTTATTAGAATCAGAATCACCTTTATTTGCCAAATACATTTACAGTGCACATAATAAGCATTGGATTTATATTGTATTTTATTTAACTAGGCAAGTCAGTTAAGAACAAATTCCTATTTTCAATAGTGGGTTGACCTTCAGGGGCTGAACGACAGATTTGTACCTTGTCAGCTCGAGGGTTTGCAACCTCCCGGTTACTAGTACAGCGCTCTCTAACCACTAGGCTACCCTGCCGCCCTTAATCACCATCCTCAGATCTCTAATCACAGCCATTCAACTCTGTAACTGTTTTAAAATCAACATTGACCTCAGCAAAATCCTCTCCAGCAACTGAGTTAGGAAGGATGCCTGTATCCTACTAGTGAATGGGTGTATTGATATACCACCCGAAACCGAACGAATAACTTCACCATGCTCAAAGGGATATACCCATCTACCAATCCGTGCCCTTCTTCTCGAGGCATTGGAAAACTCCCTGGTCTTATTGGTAGAATATGTGAGTGAACTTCTGTACTCCACTGAGTGACCTTAAACATAATTGAGTGTGTGGGGTACAGAAATGGGGTAGTCATGTTAACCCATATTATTGCACACAGAGTGAGTCCATGTGACCCATTATGTGATTTGTTAAGCAAATGTTTTTTCATATTTGTGACGTCTTCACTGTTATTCTACAATGTAGAAAATAGTAAAAGTAAAGTCAAACCCTGGAATGAGTAGGTGTGTCCAAACATTTGACTGGTACTGTACACATTATGAAGTATTTTGTGTAGCGAAGTGAAATAAATCACAATTAAATCCCGAGCACAGCCCCCACTTTGTAACGGAACAAAATGTGCATTACAAAGTGAGAAGGTTTGTAAGACGGTCAGTTCTGGTGACTTTTTAAAAATAAAATTATATAAAATATAATTTCCCCCTCCAGAAATAAACCCAAGAACATATTGGTCCATATTATCAGGCAGGTGTTATTTAGTAATAAGCGTTATCACCTTCTGTAGCCTAACTGATGCAGGATAGTGGCAATATATACATTGGCCGAGAGTTTTCCATCTGCATTTACCCAATTGCATTCGGCTAATCATTTTCTAAATCACAAACTCTAAACATTAGCTTGTTGCTAGTTAGCAACATAGGCATGACTTGAATGTCCCCCAAAAAACGTTCCAATGTCACTCAGGCAAGGATCATGTACTATGAATATAATGTAGGCCTACCTGTTACAGCTGACCCGTGTTACATTTAAACCCGGTCTCCCCTAAGCGTTCAACGCCATTGGCGAGGACTAACTGGCATAAACCATGTCCCTGCTAATAACTCAGGTTCTAAAATGGTTCAGTTCACTAATATTTTGGATATGAGAAGTAAGTAACAAAAGAAAGCCCTGGATGACTGACCATCCATGATATCAAAAGAATAGTTTTAACCATTGTTATGAGTCCATTCAGTGTTTGCTTACATTTACGTTGTTTACAAACATTGAAGTAGATCAAGCTTATATTTTGGGTTCTGGTGGGATATGACAGTTGAAATAAGTCCATGAGGTGGTTGGTTATTCGTTATGTTCTTCAATAATCAACGGGTGTATATAATTCATTTCAAAGACTATATAATGAATTGGGTAGTGCACCAGCAGTTTCTCTTGTCATGTCAGTCATTGCAGACCTCAGAGCTATTATATAACTCAGAAATGTACAGATCAACTAGTTCATGTCAGCTAATGCTTTTTAGCTAGGTTTATTTTTCAGCCCATTGATTTTGTTGTAATGTTTGAGTCACTCAAATATCACATGAACACATATAAGGCACGGCAAAATGTGTATAATAGCAGGAAATTCGCTTTAAAACTGCTTAATTTTCTCTGCACCCCATGACAAAATGTGTATAATTGCATGAAATTAGCTTTAAACCTGCAAAATGTTATCTCCGCCAACAAGAGGGGTGTGAACAGTTTGTGTCATGAACAGTGCTCATGCCCATAGAAATAGAAGTGGAGCACGTGCGCAGGGGGGCGCGGGATGTTCCCCAATGCTGGAAGGGGGGCCTGAGTGAAAAAGTTTGGGAACCCCTGCTTTTAGAGAACAATGAAAATACCGTGGAACAAACAAGAAAGCCAGCGTGCAGAAGTTTGTTCGGGAATGTTCTACTAAAATCAATCAAAACAAAAATATTTTGGGTGTCTTCCAAGTCTCAACTTCCTCAACATTGTTCTGTCTTTAGCACAGCCCCGTGCTATGTGTTCTCCATTCACTGTCCTCTCATTGTTAGTCACCCAGTCATTTCCCTGATGTGCAGATCTTAAGTAGGCATACTGAACAGCGATGGGAATGACATACCTTTTCCTGATATTGGCAGGTAAGCCCCCCATCTCCACCAATGAATGATGCTACCAGTCTTCTGCTCTGTTTAACTCTGCATACAATTGTTTTTCTGTTATATTATGACCAACAAAATGTTCAGTTTATATTATGACTAAATATATACTATATAACTGGAATTATGAATTGTGTGCACTTTTTCTGTGGATTTGTAGACTCCTTGGGTTGAATTCAAATGTAAAGATTAAATAATGATAACTTTAAATGACAAGAGGGTGAATGACAGTCGCCTACTCAAAGGCATTTAAGGGTGTTTTTTTTGCGGTTTTTGAGAAAATAACTAGTTTAGATAAAAAAAATGGATATGAGTCAGTAACAAGGTTTGCATCCAACCATTTAATTCAGATTAATGACCTGATGCATAAAAAAAATAGTTATGACAGGTCATTTTCTCGGTATTGGATCAGTTTGGGTCTGTAAAATGTATTATGCGAGAATTGGTGGGGGAAAAGCCTTAACGCACAAATATTGATACAATAACTATCATATCAAAGTAAACTTGGAGTTACGCGAGGATATGCTGTGTGGTCCTACCACTACTACTTGAGAAAGCATGCAGTTTATTAGGGTCTTATTCTGGTGACGTGATGGTTGATAGAAAAACCATCATGTAGCAGTAAGCTTGGAATCACACGATGATGTTGTAGCCTACCACGTCATTGAAAAGCATGCAGAGTTTATAGGCAGATGGAATAAGTTATTATGACCTTAATAACTTATTTCATAACTTCATAACTTATGGTGATTAAGTGCATGCTGATGAGCTTTGTGCAAATGTTCAATAAATAGAGGGTAGGCTATCATGTGAATGATGCTGGTGACATGATGATCGGAGCTTGGCTGGCAAATTTTTTTTTTAAGGATAAAAAAAATATATATATATCTCATGGTATATCCTACCCTATCCACTGTCTGCTACCTGTTGTCTATACAGCATGTTCCCAAACCAGTGTGCAAGTATGCTATTTATCGCAACAGGTTTAGTGGAAAAAAAATCCAGAGTTGAAAATGCAATGGAAACACATTAAACTTCAGTTACTATTCCATTTAACCCATCTGAACAATACAGTTCTCTTGACATGCCATATTTGAAGTCCACATCTTTTGACTAAAATTTGTATAGCGCCTCATAATCATCACATATTTCCCAAACATTCGGCTACTGTTACGGCCCTCCCTTCTTTTAATTTTCAAATCTACATTTCACAGCTTTTCTCTTATTGAATTCAACTCCGACATTGTCCTTTTGCCTCAGTGGATCGACGTTAACTTTTTCTGCCCAAGTTCCCAAAAGCATTTTGTCAATTGGCGTGTATTTGACGCACGTAGTTAGGCCCTAAAGCTTAGGCTTATGCACTCAAGGCAGATACAAATGAAAGAAAACACTCAATGTAGACTATAGATATGAATTGCACAAGAATTATACATTTCTGGATTTTTTTATGCATTGTTTTCTCTTTATTCAACCCGCACCCCCTACCCGCTCGTCATCCACACAAGATTTAATGACCCTTAACCCTCCCACCCCACGGATATAATCACGGGGAATGCGGGTTATGAGTGAACCTGCGCATCGCAAGCAGAGGGGAGATACATGACTTACACCAATGATGGAAGGACTCATATCTCCCGGTTCCTCTCTATAAAGTGCCTTTAAAGTTGATCTTTAAAATGGCCTCGTAATTACTTCTGGAGTTGATTCTACATGTATTATTCATTTCTAGGCCCTGAATTACACATTCCATTTAAAAAGGTAGTCTGCCGTTTGGACAAGAAACATTCTATCACGCTGCATGTGTCCACAGTTGCGCATTTTAGTACCAGATGGATACGGGGTATTTTCCAAACTCTATAAGATAGAACTACATTTATAAATGAATAATCTTTTGAATAAGACATGATAATGGATATCCAAAAGGATAAATAAGAGTGCATCAATAATATGGGGAGCTATAAGATATATTAAACTACAACCAGCGTTACAATATTTATTAGAATCAGAATCACCTTTATTTGCCAAATACATTTACAGTGCCCATAATAAGCATTTACCCCCCTTGGATTTCTTCACATTTTATTGTTTTGAAAAATACTTTTGCCAGTGATTACAGCTGTGATCCTTTTTTTGTAAGTCTCAAGAGCTTTGCACACCTGTATTGTACAATATTTGTCCATTTTTGTAATTTTTTTAATTCATCATGCTTTGTCAAATCTTGCCATAGATTTACAAGCAGCTTTAAGTAAAACTGGAAATAGATATTAACCGTCTTCTTGGTAAGCAGCTCCAGTGAAGATTTGGCCTTGTGTTTTAGGTTATTGTCCTCCATGCTGATTTTGCTGAGGTCAATTTTAATTTTAGGAAGGATGCCTGTATCCTACTAGTGAATGGGTGTATTGATATACCACCCGAAACCGAACGAATATGGTCTTATTGGTAGAATATGTGAGTGAACTTCTGTACTCCACTGAGTGACCTTAAACATAATTGAGTGTGTGGGGTACAGAAATGGGGTAGTCATGTTAACCCCTATTATTGCACACAGAGTGAGTCCATGTGACCCATTATGTGATTTGTTAAGCAAATGTTTTTTTCATATTTGTGATGTCTTCACTATTATTCTACAATGTAGAAAATAGTCAAAGTAAAGTCAAACCCTGGAATGAGTAGGTGTGGCCAAACATTTGACTGGTACTGTACACATTGTGAAGTATTTTGTGTAGAAAAGTGAAATAAATCACAATTAAATCAATTTCAATCCCCCTTTGTAACGCAACAAAATGTGCATTTCAAAGAAAGAAGGTCTATGAGAAGGTCAGTTCTGGTGACATTAAAAAAATAAAATGATCAAAAGTATAATTTCCCCCTCCAGAAATAAACCCAAGAACATATCGGTCCATATTATCAGGCAGTTGTTATTTAGCAGTTAGCGTTATCACCTTCTGTAGCCTAACTGATGCAGGATAGTGGCAATATATACATTGGCTGAGAGTTTTCCATCTGCATTTACCCCATTGCAATCACAAACTCTAAACTTTAGCTTGTTGCTAATTAGCAACATACTGATAACTTGAATGTCCCCAAAAAACGTTCCAATGTCACTCAGCCAAGGATCATGTACTATGAATATAATGTAGGCCTGTTACAGCTGACCCGTGTGACATTTAAACCCGGTCTCCCCTAAGCGTTCAACGCCGTTGGCGACATTGGCGAGGACTAACTAGCATAAACCATGTCCCTGCTAATAACTCAGGTTCTAAAATGGTTCAGTTCACTAATCTTTTGGAAATGAGAAATAAGTAACAAAAGAAAGCTCTGTGATACCCTCTTTTAACAGTGGCCATCAAAACTGCTTTCAAAATGTGTGTTTTCCCACGACTGCATTAAGAATGTTATACAATGACGGGGCATGCATTCTCTCCCTGTGTGGCACCCGCAATTTGAATGTGCCTCGAGAGGAATATTATTTTCTCACATAGAATACGACAAGCTGACCAAACTATTCTACTGGGGTTATCTGACTTTGCTGTTGCTACTCGTGTTGTTGGCTCAGAAAAGTTAATTGTGGACAATATTTTTCATTAGATAATTCAAACTGTGCATAACCAAAGGCAGTTTCTGGGGTCTCCGTTCTGCCTATCTTTCATTTGGATCATAGGTCGCCTCACCCGGCCCAGTTTAACACGCTACCACAGCGTAGAGAGAATGGAAAGTGCGTACAGAATTATGTAAAAACAATTTTCATTTTATTTTTTACAGTGTTTTCTGTTGTGGTCAAGAGTCAGCTCAAACCCCAGGGTAAGTACACAGCGTTTTACAACCCCACGCAACCAAAAACATGTATTTTTCACTTGAAGCCAAAAACCATACACGCCTATCTACCTAGTCCGCCCGCCAAGCCTCCACCTGCTCCCCCTGGACCCCCCTTCTTTCTGCTTCCGCCCATTATTTGGCACAATATCTCTGAAAGTGTGATAAAGGCGTTAGCCATTACAGCAACTTTCATATCTCTTCTAAAATGCGATGTCTCAAACGCTGATGCTTGTAATCTACCGCTAGGTGGCAGCATAAACCTAACCTCAGACTGCAGTTGGCAAGTTCACTGTCATTCCGATTTACAGTAGCCAGCAGTGACAAGCATAATATTGTGAGAATTCCTATTTGCACCAAGAGAAAAAAGCATCTCCTCCAACGGTTCTCTCTCCTGTATCTCTTTTCAGTTTCCATGGTCCTCACATTCAAGCAAGTCTACTCTGGGGATACAATAATTCTGAGTTGTGACAACAGCATAGGTAAGGTAAAATGGTTATTCAACAAGGTTGAGGATCAAAATCAAGCCAACAAGACATGGAGCATAAGGGCTGTCTCCGCTAAGAACTCCGGCTCATATCAGTGTGAGAACAATGGACAGAAGAGTGACAACTTCAACATCACAGTTCAAGGTAAATATACCACGCCAACTCCCGAATGCCTAAGCCTCATGGACATATCGTTTCAGCTCAGTGGCATAAAATGTGGGTAGTTTAAATTAAGCAGAGAATTCATAAACTAACAGATATGGCAAGAGTTTATACAAGTATTGCTGTGTTCAAAATGCATGCGTCATATAAATGCTGTTTTCATGCTCAACCTCAACCCTTACTTAAAAAATAAATAAAAAACTCTCCCCTTACTTTACTTTTGAACCTTCCACTCCACTACAATCTACTCTGGACTCACCTGGGACTGCATCACAGAGTACCTTCCACCTGCTACTCTGTTGCTCAAGTCAGGGGAGCCAGTCATCAACATAAATGGCTCAGTAGTCCTGGAGCTGCTGGTGGAGGAGGATGAGAGTCTGAAGGGATGGTGCTGTTGGGTGTACAAGGCTGGGAGAGTAGGAAGAATAACACTCAAGAAAAGTCTGACGACCGAAAATCACAAAGTGTTGACCTTTCAACCCAGCAAACTGAAAGACAACGTCGCCATCTACTGGTGTAGTGACGAGAATAACCTGAGGAGCACCCCCCTCACCATCAAGACCTCAGGTAAAACAACCATTGGTGGCTGCAATGTTTCCATAATTTCAATGGAATTGTGGAATAAATATGAACTCTCGAATTCATGTTTTGGCAATTAATCATCTCGATCCTAGAAACCCAGGACTAAAATATTGTGTCAAATTCTCATACCATTATGTTACATACCTAGTCTGTCCACGATTAGGAAGAATTATAGCCTCCTTGGCAAAGTGTTAATGGTTACAGTAGGCTGTGTCAGACCTCCAAGTTGTTGTAGCCTAGGCCTAGCTTTGACGCAAGGGCGTTTTCACACCTAGTCCGGAGCTATAGTTCGAATCAGAGTGCGATTATTTGTTACATCGTATTATTTTTCATTTGTTCCATTTCGTTTCACATTGCCAAATGTCAAACGAACTAAGATGTCTAAACAAATCACGTGATCATGCAAGTCTATTGTTTGTTGAGTTCATTGTTTATTGGAGAAAAATGGATGAAACTATGATTATCAAAAAGCAGAACTTGTGTCCCCCAAAAATGACTTTGGCTTTGGTCTTCAACAACAAAATGCGTTAGCAAACAGCGCAATAGCTGCTCTAACTGGGAAGTAAGTAGGCTATATTCTGTAGCCTATTGGCGCTTTCAACACAACTGAGAACTAAACAACAAAAGTTAGGTCAAATTATGATTTCATTGTTCTTCAGGTCGGAAAGTCTCTAGAAATATGCCAGAATTGTCCATTTGTAATTCCGAGTTGGATGGCCATTAAAAATATTTTTCCCAGCTCGTTGTTTTCCGGAGCCATGAATTAAAACAAAAGCAAGAAATAGTCTAATAGCAAATGACTTACTAGAATAACTAAATAACTCACCAACAGTAACTTTTGAACCATTCAAGCTAGACACCAAACCGGCTTTCACATCTTCAGGCTATCCTAATTATTTCTAATTCTTTAACATCTTTATAAACTAAATTTTCTTCAGGAACAGTACTTTTCTAGTTTGTATTTAAATCCTGTCAAGCCATTCCTGGGTTTCTTTCCAGTTGTGGGCGTCCAAGTTAAGAGTAGGTTTGTTTCCTGTTTTTCATGTACAGTATATTCTAGTTAAGTCACAGCGTTTGAGATGTATTGGCTTAATAGGTCTATCCAAATCACCTTGACCTTTTATGCTATGCAACATGCTCATGATGCCTCTCCTTTGTTGCAGAACCACACACAAACCTTTACCATATCCAACCACAAGTCCTCCATAAATATGTGACATTTGTCATCTGCTTACTCTCTAACCGGGGAAAAGTACTCCTGGTGAAATCTAACCACCCAGTTACCTATCTTGGGTTCCTGAGCCATTTTCTTTGCTACTATACAGGATGTCTGCATCAAATGATAACCATTTTTTTACTTCCTCTCTTCCACCTTCTCTGTTTCTATCTCTCCTCCAGACCGGGTCGTACGGATGATGATATTGCCTGGGCCTGCTCTTTTGGGGGAGAAACTGAGTCTGCGGTGTGTTGTGTCGGGGACCGACCGAATTAGCCACACTATATTCTACAAGGATAAACAGACGATAAAAGACGGTTCCAGTTCTTCTCATGTTATCAACAATGTGACCGAGTCCGACCAGGGGGTATATAGCTGTCAAGCCACCTTTACGCGAAGCAACAAAGGAGTGCCAAACACAGTCAACTCAACTCAACAAGAACTGATTGTTTCAGCACCCCCTATGAAGGCAGTTGTCTCTGAGTCCGCTGGCCTGTCCTGCTCATGCTCCAGCTGCCCCAACGGCGCCTTCTATCACTGGTACTACAAACAGCACAATCCTCAGTGGCTACCTAAAGGCATCAGCGAAAGCTACACAGGTTTCATGCCGGCTGGTAGTTACGCATGCAGAGCAGTGTGGAAAAACGGGAGGTCTGCACTAAGCAATATCCATCATTGTGAGTTCTACACAAATGAGAGAACCTGAACATATATTATTGGAGCGTGAAAATATGAGAGTAGATTCTTGTTGAAGGACATGCCTGATAGAAGTTTGAAATATTCACATAAAAGTTAGTTGCTCAAGCCAACTCTGCTTAAGCCAACTCATCATACAGTGTAGTAGGCCTATGATGTTTTTTTTTAGTGATACACTTGTCAGCAAAATTAAACAAAGTTAATAAACCTTTAGAATTGGACAAACCTAACATTGATCATCTTTCTGCTTTACTCATAGTGACAGATGACGTCGACGCTCAAGAGACACATGTGCTACTGATCACCATTGGGTTGATCGTCTTGGGGGTTATGCTGGTCATAGGAGCCATAGTCATGTATCGCAAGAGGAGGACTAGGGAAGGTAAGCCTACAACTGGTATCCTCAGCGTGTTTTTGTGTGCACAGACATACATGTTTGTTTAAATGACACATAAGTCTTTTACATGACATCAATTGTTTACCATTCAAAAGTTCTTCATGTATTTTCTGTGTTTCTCTGCTAGAGGCCATTTACCAAGATATGCCCCTGATGACAGTGAAGTCGCAGGATGGAGGAGATGGGGGGTACGAGGAGCTCCACAAAAAACATGGTACCAAGAGAGAGGGAGAGTACGACACCCTGAACACAACTCCAGCACAAGCAGCAGGAGGAGAGAAAACAGAGGGAGCGTACGAAGCGCTGAAGAAAGCAGAAGGAAAGGAGGAGGAGTACCACACCTTGGAGGAAGGAGCGGCGAAAGGTGGGGATGGGGGGTATGAAGCGTTGAAAAAGTCCAAAGATGGGGGAACTGGGGATCTGTACCACACCTTGGGGGCGAAAGGTGGGGATGGAGGGCATGGGGGGTATGAAGCGTTGAAAAAGTCCAAAGATGAGGGAACTGGGGATCTGTACCACACCTTGGGGGCGAAAGGTGGGGATGGAGGGGATGGAGGAGATGAAGCATTGAAAAAGTCCCAAGATGGGGGAACTGAGGATTTGTCCCATGCTTTGGGGGCAGAAGGAGGCAAAGAGTGAGATGGAGAGTTTGAAGCATTGGAGAAGGCTAAAGAGGGGTATACCGATCTCTGGGAGCAGAAAGGGGAGAGGAGAAGTAGGCCTAAATCTGAGACTATAGCAAGTCCTGTAATGACAAGAGGAAAGGTGGGGTGTAGGATCGGTGGCGTAGCGCAGTTTTGCAGGGCCCCCCGTAAGGTCCAAGCAAGGCAGTTTTATAGCTAAGCTCATGCTATTTGACCCATTTTGCCATTAGGCTGAAAGAAAAGTTTGCTGTTTTAGAGCTAATTTCCTGCTATTCTACACATTTTGCCATGAATCTGAGAGAACAGTTTGTAGTTTTAAAGCTAATTTCCTGTAATAAAAATAAATAATTCCTCCCGAGTGGTGCAGCAGTCTAAGGCACTGCATCGCAGTACTTGAGGCATCACTACAGAGCCAGGTTCGATCCCAGGCTGTGTTTTAGCTGGCCGCGACCGGGAGACCAAAGAGGCGGCGCACAATTGGTCCAGCGTCGTCCGGGTTAGGGGAGGGTTTGGCCGCCCGGGATGTCCTTGTCCCATTACGCTCTATCGACTCCTTGTGGCGGGCCGGGCGCATACGATCGGCAGTTGTGCGGTGTTTCCTCCGACACATTGGTGCGGCTGGCTTCCAGGTTAAGCGAGCAGTGTGTCAAGAAGCAGTGCGGCTTGGCAGGGTCGTGTTTCGGAGGACGCATAGCTCTCGACCATCGCCTCTCCCGAGTCCGTACGGGAGTTTCAGCGATGGGACAAGACTGTAACTACTAATTGTATATCACGAAATTGAGGAGAAAAAAATAGGGGTAAAAAAAATAAAAATAAATAATAATAATAATTAATGTCTTATGACATGTACATATGTTATCTGGGATGCCCAACCTTCGGAGGGTATCCCAACCCCCCAAAAAAATTAATAATTGTTTATTTTTGGGTTGTGGGAGGGGGGGGGGGCTAGTGTGTAGGATAATGCTTTTTCTCTGTAATGTGTGAAGTGTTTAAAAGGAGGGATTTCAATACTTACTTTTCTTTGTAATATTAGACATTTTCAGTATTGTTTTAGACCGATATCAACTGCAACACTGAAAGTTTGACAAAAAATGTTTGTATATGTTTTGGTGTTGTATACATTTGAGCTTTAAGGCAAATATGCACTGTTCATTAATTAAGCACTTTCTCTTTTTTGGGTTACGAATTAAACCTAGTCTGTAATGTAAATAGAATATATAAAACATATTATGCTTAAGTTGCACAGTATCTGAGATATCTAAATGCAGTACTCCAAACTGTATATTCATGTCATTTACAGTGGGCGGTAGTGTAACATTGGTAATATATCATTATGATAATTTAGTTTGCTGAAATAAAGTATTAGCATAATCAATTCTCGTGTTTTTTTGTTTGTTTTGTTTAATCAGGTTGTTTGATTCCCACACTCAAGATTAAATCGGTATCATTTTACCATGGTACTTTGGTGTACGTTGGTGCAGGATCACCTGTGCTGGAATAATAATGTTTTATTTTATTCCACCTTTATTTAACCAGGTAGGCCAGTTGAGAACAAGTTCTCATTGACAACTGCGACCTGGCCAAGATGAAGCAAAGCAGTGCGACACAAACAACAACACAGAGTTACACATGGGATAAACAAGCATACAGTCAATAATACAATAAAAAAAAGTCTATATACAGTGTGTGCACTAGGCCATAGTGGCAAAATAATTACAATATAGCAATTAAACACTAGAGTGCTAGATGTGCAAGTAGAGATACTGAGGTGCAAAATAAATAAATAACAGTATGGGGATGAGGTAGTTAGATGGGCTATTTACAGATGGGCTATGTACAGGTGCAGTGACCTGTGAGCTGCTCTGACAGCTGGTGCTTAAAGTTAGTGACGGAGATATGAGTCTCCAGCTAAAGTGATTTTTTCAGTTCGTTCCAGTCATTGGCAGCAGATAACTGGAAGGAAAGGCGGCCAAAGGGGGAATTGGCTTTGGGGCTGATCAGTGAAATATACCTGCTGGAGCGCGTGCTACAGGTTAATATTTTATAATATTAAAATAAGGTTTGAGAACAATGGAATGAGAAGCAGAGTTTAATAGCACTAGACAAGATGGATGGGTAATTAACACGGTCTACAACTGGTTACTGTTTTGGGCCTGTATTCACAAAGCATCTAAGAGTGGATGTGTTTATCTAAGATCAGCTACCCCCTGTCCATGTAATCTTATTCATTATGATTGAAGGCAAAACTGATCCTAATCAGCATCATGCTTTGTAAAAACGGACCTTGCTCTTAACAACCTTGAAGCCAGTAGCTTTGACCCAAGAAAAACCACTGAGAGGGAAGCTGAGTGAGCAGTGCTGGGCGGGCAGAGGAGGAATCCTCCTGCACCACACTCATCCATCTTGACTTTAATTTGCCAAACCCACTGTTCCCTCCAGGAAGCTCCTCAGCCCGGCGCTGCGTGTCAGAGAGAGACCTCAGCTAACCTGACAGCTTCTCTTTCCTCCCTCCTGCCTCACTCCCAGTCTCTCTCCCCTCAACCCCTAACAGAGAAATGCCAAGAGAATACAGAGTGCAGTTAGAATTCAGGTGTCGTATTAAAGTACCGTTGTCTGATATCACTTACCAATGGCTCTCCCTTCCCCCCTCCTTTTCTCTCTCTGTCGGGCAAAGAGATTATCTCTCCCTGATGTTAGACAACGACAAGAGAGGAAGGGAGAAAGAGAGAGAGAGAAACAAACAGGGAGAGAGAGAGTCCTGTCCCATATGACCAGTGTCGAAAACTATTTTCTGACATGACGACATAGACCCTACAATCTTGGAAAAAAGGTATCCAAAAGGGTTCTTCGGCTGTCCCCATAGGAGAACCCTTTTTGGTTCCATGTAAACCTTTTTTGGAAAGGGTTCTACATGGAACTCAAAAGGGTTCTACCTGGAACCAAAAGGGTTCTACATGGAACCAATAGAGTTATTTAAAGGGTTATCCTATAGGGACAGGCGAATAAACCTTTTAGGTTCTAGATAACACCTTTTTTTCTAAAAGTGTACACTCGCTCCCTGGACAATGGCAACGGCCTCTTTCAGATCCCATCAAAATCTTTATTTCTCCCTGACATTATCTCTAGCCCAGCGATCAATAGATGGAGAATAAATAGGTGGAGCGTATTAGTAATACGACACCTCGCATCTGGAGAGAAGGGTTCTTTGCCCGTTAGCAGCCAAACCAGAGGGAGAGGAAAGCAGGGGGTGAAGAAGGGAAAGTTGTGGGCTGACAGAGTGGGAAGCAGAGGCTTTGTGTAATATACAGTTTGTTCATTAAGCATTTGTTTAAAGGTCATTTCACGATTCACATTCACATACAAACCTGAACAGGCTCACAGAGAAAATATAATGTAATGTTAAAAAATAATCATTTGTAATAATGTTGATAGTAGTAGTAATAATAATAATATGAATAATATAGTAATAATAACATTGTACTCTAGCTTTTTTTTCACCATATTTTTTCACATTAATATGTTTTTGAACATATACAATTGTACATTTTACAGGAAAGAACCAAACAAAAAGAAAATAAACAAACATTCAAAAAGACAACAGGAAAATCCCTAACAGTTATTATTCCTATTTTCCTGGAATGTGATTTTTTATTTTTGATTGTTTACAGTATCTCCATATGGACTGAAGCAAATTCTCCAGTCAAAGCATCGGACCTGGGTCAAATACAAATAAAAAACTGTTAAATACTTGAGCTGCTCTTGAGTTAGTTTGCTTGTTTAAATCAAGGGCACCTCAAATACCTTCAAGGTTTTGACATACAGTATGTGTTTGATCCTAGTGACACACCTCTCTGCTCTACCAATGAAAACATGGGTTTTATATTTGGCTCACTAAACAACTCACAACGCTTACCAGTACAATTATTATTTCTGTACAGTGACATACATAAAACATTATTTATTGCTTTTCGACTAAGTGCGTAAAAATCACTAGCCTACAGATGTTTCTAAGTAGTAAAAATCCAGTGCAGGCTACAATATAAAGGAAGGAATTGAAGAGAGAGATATTCCTCCATAGGAGAGAGATCTCAGTTCCCCTTCTCTGCTCTGTATGAACACCAGGGTCGTGTTCATTAGGGCGCAAGAATGAGCATTTCTTGTAGGATAAGTCCAGGTAGTTACTCCCTGTTTCAATCTGGGTTTTTTCCCCGTTTGGTGCCTAATGAACACGGCCCTGCAGGAGAGGGAGCCTGGGGCTCCATCAATCCCATGGTTGACATGCACTGTCAGCAATCGACTGGTACATAGCTTCATGCACCATTTTGCCCTTCAAAGCAGTCACTATTTGATTGGTTCGAATGAGTGATTGATAGGGTCGTGGTGGGTGCTCGTTGGGATCACGACACCGTGGTCTCTCTCCCTCGGTGTGTTATTGCTTCGCGATGGCGGGCACAGGCTGGCGTGCGTGGGTTTTAGGCTCCTTGGTGCAAGCAAACAGCTTCTTCAGTGAGAGCGCACTGACACTGCACTATATCAAGCGTGACCGTCCAGACAAAGTGGAAACCGATACAATGCTACAGTACAATAACTTCCAGACTATTGGAGGTGGAGAATACAGTATATATGGAATGCAGACTTTTTTGCGTTTTACGCGATTGTGAATGTTCCTTTGCCAAAACACGTTCCATATATACAGCCATATATGACGTAAAACAGATCCGAAAAGTCCTGAAGAGTCCAACAAATATATGTGAAATATGTACCATATACTGTACTTCTTCACTGTATTTTGTAGAGCTTGGATTGGATGGAGATGCTGTGTTGGTCTTTGAAGCAACTATTCTTCTCATCCTTCTCTTCCCATCTCAATTGACAATCATTTTCAACCAGGCAGACAGGTTAGGCCTAATATATATATACACTTCGTTGACATGATAGACTGTAAAAGTGTGCTTATCGAAGTGACACTGTGGAAGCAACACTGAACGGACTAAAGATACTTCATTGTGACCAGTATGCAAGTCAATAACTTTGAATTTTAAAACTGCCTTTCACCAGATTAAGCAAACCAATGTTACAGCACAGAATCCTGTGCTTTATTGGCACAAGTAATATATTTTTTCTTAAAAGTGAACATTATCATGAATTGATTAATTTAGCTTTCAAGGACGTTAGCCGCCAGATAGTGACGACATACATGGCCATCAGTTGTAGCTACATCTACTGATAGTGTAACAAAAACTGTCACAAAAATCAGGCTCATACTCATTATGAAATAAAACCAGACTGACAACCCACATGGTGGGTTATAATAAACACACTGTTGATGAAAGTAACCAAACTAGGCCCCCCAAAAAAAACTCTTCAATAAGAGGTGTAATACCACTATCGACATAGAAGCTTTGGTGCCCTAAAATACTCTTAGAGAGCCTGTCACACATACGGGGCACAAACACAAAACACACTCACATAGAGTGCATTCAGAAAGTATTCAGACACCTTCCCTTTTTACACATTTAGCTACGTTGCAGCCTCATTCTAAAATGGATTAAATAAACAAAATCCTAATCAATCTACGCACAATACCCCATAATGACGAAGCAGGTTTTTAGAGATTTTAGAAAGTTTATAAAAAAACAAAAACTATTTGCAGAAGTATTCAGACCCTTTGCTATGAGACTTGAAATTGAGCTCAGGTGCATCCTGTTTCCATTGATCATCCTTGAGCCGTTTCTACAACTTGACTGGAGTCCACCTGTGATAAATTAAATAGATAGGAAATCATTTGGAAAGGCACACACCTGTCTATATAAGGTCCCACAGTTGACAGTGCATGTCAAAGCAAAAACCATGAGGCAGGAAGGAATTATCCATCGAGCTCCGAGAAAGGATTGTGTCGAGGAACAGATCTGGGTAAGGGTACCAAAACATTTCTGCAGCTTTGAAGGTGCCCAAGAACACAGTGGCCTCCATCATTCTTAAATGGAATAAGATTTGAACCACCAAGACTCTTCCTAGAGCTGGCTGCCTGGCCAAACTGAGCAAGCAGGGGACATGGGCCTTGGTCAGGGAGGTGACCAAGAACCTGATGGTCACTCTGACAGCGCTCCAGAGTACCTCTGTGGAGATGGGAGAACCTTCCAGAAGAACAACCATCTCTGCAGCACTCCACCAATCAGGCCAGACGGAAGCCACTCCTCAGTAAAAGGCACATGACAGCCCTCTTGGAGTTTGCCAAAGGGCACCTAAAGGACTTTCAGACCATGAGAAACAAGATTCTCTGGTCTGATGAGACCAAGATTGAACTCTTTGGCCTGAATGCCAAGCGTCATGTCTGGAGGAAACCTGGCACCATCCCTACGGTGAAGCATGGTGGTGGTGGCAGCATCATGCTGTGGGGATGTTTTTCAGAGGCAGGGACTGGGAGGGAAAGATGAACGGAGCAAAGTACAGCGAGATCCTTGATGAAAACCTGCTCCGGAGCGCTCAGGACCACAGACTGGGGGGGGGGGGGGGGGGGGGGGCGAAGGCAAACCTTCCAACAGGACAAAGACCCTAAGCACAGAGCCAAGACAATGCAGGAGTGACTTTGGGACAAGTCTCTGAATGTCCTTGAGTGGCCCAGCCAGAGCCTGGACCTGAACCCGTTTCAAACATCTCTGGAGAGACCTGAAAATAGCTGTGCAGCGACATCTAACCTGACAGAGCTTGAGAGGATCTGCAGAGAGGAATGGGATAAACTCCCCAAATACAGGTGTGCCAAGCTTGTAGTGTCATACCCAAGATGACTCAAGGCTGTAATCGTTGCCAATAGTGCTTCAACAAAGTACTGAGTAAAGGGTCTGAATACTTATATACGTTTTTTTATTTGAAATACATTTCCAAAAATGTCCAAAAAACTGTTTTTGCTTTGTCATCATGGGTTATTGTGTGTAGATTAATGAGGGGGAAAAACTATTTCATCCATTTTAAAATAAGGCTGTAACGTAACAAAATGTTAAAAAGTCACGGGGTCTGAATACTTTCCGAATGCACTGTACAGACTTAGTACATGGCTCATCCTCTTTCCGCTGTTGTACAATCTGTTTCAGTTCTCCGTAAATAATACTTTGGTCCTCCCCTTCTTCCGCTCCTCACCCTCATCCCAACCACCCACCCCACCTCTTTCCAAGTTCCTGTGCCAAAAGGAAACCATCTACTCTTTCTGTCTGCTACCCCACTCTGTAACTCCTACCTGTAAGTCCCTCTATGTTAGCTCCTTGTCTTCCTCTCCTCCGTATAGGTAGCTATTGGTTCCTGGTGGTTGTACTAACTCCTCAGTCTTATCCCAGTCCGAGACCCAGGTTCCTGCGCCTCCTCCTCCTCCGTTGGGATCCTGAGCTTGGATCGTTGCTCCGTAGCCTCCTTCTCCGCTAGTACGGTACAACTCCTCTGTCTCATTGGCCAGCTCATCCTCATCCAGAATTCCACACTTCTCATCGCTAAGTTGCTCGGGCTCTGCCCACCACTGCTTTTCTCCGGAGGCAAAAAGTCCTAGAATACAAAAGATAAATGAAATCATTCTTCCCAAAACTATACTTACTTTGACTTGGATCTAGATTATGCAGTTCAACTCTAAAGGGTTGCATGCCTAGTTAAATAAAGGTTCAATACAAATAAATGAATACAAATGAATATAAGAAATAAAAAAAATGGAACCAAACTTCATTAAATGTTAATATTAGGACAATATGGAATACAATTGTGTAAGAGCGAATATCAATACAATACACAATTGAAACACATTCATTTACTTCAGGGTCAATTCAAACAAGTGTTGCATCACTATACAGCTTCATTATGACGTGCGACGACAGGGGGGGGGGAGAAAACAGACAGAATACATACCGTAGAATATAACACCCCCGTAATGAACGAGTGCAGCAATGAGAAACACATACTGCCACTCTTCCCGCGTCTAAGGCGGGAGAGGGAGGGAGAAAGATAAAGAGGAGTTTTATTGTCACGTGCAGAAGTACAGTGAAATACCTAATGTGATTGATAGACGGCGGGATAAAGAGTGAGAGAGAGTGTGTGTGTGTGTGTGTGTGTGTGTGTGTGTGTGTGTGTGTGTGTGTGTGTGTGTGTGTGTGTGTGTGTGTGTGTGTGTGTGTGTGTGTGTGTGTGTGTGTGTGTGTGTGTGTGTGTGTGTGTGTGAGGGAGAGAGAGAGAAAATAAAAAGAGAATGAACGGGAGTGAGAGAAATAAACTAAAACAAGTGATAAAAGAGGGATGAATATTGAGTAAGAATGTGTATCTATTATCCCTCCATAGATAATGATGTATATGATGTGTGATGGTGGGTGTGCAGTAGGCAGTGTGCTGTATGGTGTGGTGTAGAAGCAGGGTCATTTCGTACCTTATGTTTGGTCATGGCACCAACAATGAGCGGGCACACCATGCCAGACAGAGTGCCCACCCCGTTGGAGATGCCCATGAGGATACTGGCATAGCGGGGAGCAATGTCCAGGTGGTTCACATTGAAGCCTAATGGAGAAACAGAGAGAAAGGTCACCAATAAATTGTTGTTGTCACTGTTGTTGTTGTCGTACCGACACAGACCATCAACTTTCAAGAAGTATGATATAATAGTAGCCAAACTCTACAGTATGTCAGATAGCAAAGACAATCCCCTAAATAACTGAGCTTGAGAGATTATGCAATTCTCTATGGACAATTCAAGGTTAGCTGTTCTGCTGACGGAGCTTATCCTTTTCTGTGAGGAGGTGGAGTGAACTCTCTGATCTGTTGTGTGATAAACCTGCCAAAACCTGTCTTGAGGAGAGAATAACAGAAGACCGAGAGGTAAGAGAACTATGTGGACACCTCTTCAAATTAGTGGATTCGACTATTTCAGCCACTCCCGTTGCTGACAGGTATACAAAATCGAGCACACAGCCATGACATTTCCATAGGCAAACGTTGGCAGTAGAATGGCCCGTACTGAAGAGCTCAGTGACTTTCAATGTGGCGCCTTCATAGGATGCCACCTTTCCAACAAGTCAGTCTGTCACATTTCTGCCCTGCTAGAGCTGCCACGGTCAACTGTAAGTGCTGTTATTGTGAAGTGGATATGTCTAGGAGCAACAACGGCTCAGCCGCAAAGTGGTAGGCCACACAAGCTCACAGAACGGAACTGCCGAGTGCAGAAGCACGTAACGTGTAAAAATCGTCTTTCCTCGGTTGCAACACTCTACCGAGTTCCAAACTGCCTTTGGAAGCAATGTCAGCACAATAACTGTTCTTTAGGAGCTTTATGAAATTGGTTTCCATGTCCGAGTAGCCGCACACAAGCCTAAGATCACCATGTGCAATGCCAAGCGTCGGCTGGAGTGGTGTAAAGCTCACCGCCAAGCTCGCCGCCATCACCATCGGCAGTCCGACGGACAAATCTGGGTTTGGCGGATGCCAGGAAAACGCTACCTGCCCCAATGCATAGTGCCAACTGTGCCTTCTTCTCCCCAATTTTGTGTTATCCAATTGGTAGTTACAGTCTTGTCTCATCGCTGCAACTCCCATACGGACTCGGGAGAGGCGAAGGTCAAGAGCTGTGCGTCGTCCGAAACACAACCCAACCAAGCCGCACTGTTTCTTGATACAATGTCCACTTAACCCGGAAGCTAGCCACACCAATGTGTCGGAGGAAACACCATACATCTGGGGACCGTGTCAGCTTGCACTGCGCCCGGCCCACCACAGGAGTTGCTAGTGCGCGATGGGACAAGGACTTCCCTGCCGACCAAACCCTCCCCTAACCCGGACAACGCTGGGCAAATTGTGCGCCGCCCCATGGGTCTCCCGGTCGCGGCCGGCTGCGACAGAGCCTAGTAAAGGGAAATCTTAACACTACAGCGTACAATAACATTGTAGACAATTCTGTGCTTCCAACTTTGTGACAAGAATTTCGGGAAGGCCCTTGCCCCTGTGCACAAAGCGAGGTCCATACAGAAATGGTTTGTCGAGATTGTTGTGGAAGAACTTGACTGGCCTGCACAGAGCCCTGACCTCAACCCCATCGAACACCTATGGGATGAATTGGAACGCCGAGCCAGGCCGAATCACCCAACATCACTAATGCTCTTGTGGCTGAATGGAAGTCCCCGCAGCAATGTTCCGACATCTAGTGGAAGCCTTTCCAGAAGAGTGGAGGCTGTTTTAGCAGCAAAGGGGGGACCAACTCCATACTAATGCCTATTGATTTTGTAAGAAGATGTTTGACAAGCAGGTGTCCATATACTTTTGGCCATGTAGTGTATATGAGAGATATGTAAAGATAACAACCAAAGTCTCACCTGAAATAGCGAACCCACTGAAGCCCACAGCCAGAACCAAAAAGGTGATAGCCACAACTTTCGTATGAGAAAACCCGACCACTAGCAGCAGGGTGGCTTCCATTCCGAAACCTATCACGAGAAAGTTAAGACACATAAACAAATATGGAGGAAGTCAAGAATCAAGGTAGCATTATTTCAATACTCGGGTAAATGAACGGGGATAAAACAGCACACAAAGACAGTGGTGAAACTTGATAGAGGATATTCTTCTAGTTAAAAGTGCAGTCTGCCCGAAATGTGGCTCTATGTGGTTCAGCTTCCCACAGTGATATAGATATGTATAAGCTTCTCATTCCCCTCACTCCTGTATTCTCTGCAGTTCAAAAATAGTTTACTGTGGCAAGCAATGCTGCGTTACTGTAAGTCATAATTTGCCTTGTGCCGTGATCGTTTTCTCACGCACCGACCGGACACCATGGTTACCACAAAACGAGGTGTTGTATTTTCCAAGTAAATATCTCTCTTACATTTTTTAGGTGTAACTTTTTTTACCTTATATTTTTCCTTCTAGCTGAGTTGTTTTGTTCATGTAAAAGTAGTCTTTGGTTATATATGACAAAACTGGCACGAGCTGTCAACGAACAGCTGATACGAACAAACCAACAATCTTTCACAGTTCTTAAAAAGCAACACTTGATAGCTAATCACGAAATCAAAGACATGTCTTGCCCTGTCGCCTGCTTCTGCTTTTTCCTTCCTCCTTCCTCCTCTTTTCCACCTTCTCTTTTCACCCTCCTCTCTTACCTCCGCAGTTCATCATCTTCCGGACGTTGGTGGTGCTCATGATTTTGTTTGTGCGCAGGTAGTCAGCCAGCTGGCCACCGATCGGCACGATGATGGTCATCACCAGATGGGGGAGAGCCGACACCAAGCCCACCTGGGATGAGAGGTGGAGGGGTGGATAGGAGGTGGCCAGAGGGTGGAGGATATTTTTTAGTACTGTACAACAAATAAAACCAGTCTTGGAGGAGCATAACAGTACTTGTTAGTAGTCCTCATAAGAAAAGCTAAAAAGGCCATTTGTGCACCCCGGGATCACACAACCCTGGGTTCACATAGGGCCACATAAACCTGCACCAGCACAGTACTAGCTCTAGGCCAGATGTACATGGATATTCCTTGTCTTAGTCACCTTGCTGATCTCAAACCCAAACACTTCTTCAAAGTATGCAGGTTGGCTGATGAGGAGCAAGTAGAAGGTCCAGCTTCTACAGAAATTGGCCACGATGATGGCGTAGACTGGCATCGAAGTGAAAAAGGCTCTCCAAGGCGTGTTCCATTTCTAGAAGGACCAGAAAACATTCAATTTACAGTAAGGAGGCAGGCAATAGTGCATGGTAAAATACAAATTAAACATTGAGTAGATACTGGACAGGATAGCGATTACAAGATACTGACATTAACATTTTTTACGTATTATGACCAAATCATTCAAAAGTATCTAAAATGTTTTGTGTATCTCAACAAAGTCACTTACAGATGAGTTGTAAATGATGTGAGAAAAATGCTACTATACATATGTAGGATCTTAATTTTGAGCCAGTTTGCTACAGCAGAGTGATCCTGCAGCAACAGGAAATGTGAATTATTATTATTATTATTATGTGGTCTATAATCAATGTACATTTTTTGTAGGGGTTGATATATATTTTGTTCGGGCAAATCAAGTCTGAGATTTTAAAGTGGAAATTACAAACTTTAGAAGCCTTTTTAAACATTGAATACAAGCTTGCATTTCCTGTTGTGCAGGAAAATAATTCTCAGCAACAAAAGAGTGATCAAATTAAGATCCTACATCTGTAAATACCATGACTTGCATGGGATTTGTGCCATTTGTGCCAGCATTTGGAAACATTGCCAGGGAAACTAAACCAAAGCATGGATTGCTGTCATACTTTGTCCATAGATTGGTTACAGGGGTAAGGAGACCAACATGTCATTTTGTAATTTGAGTGAACTATCACTTTACAGCTTTTGTAACAGCCACCACATTGAGACCAGGGTTGATCGTGATCATCTTATCATGATTCCTTTGTGTGTTCTAAAATACACCATATGCCCTATATAGTGCACTACTTTTGGCCATAGCATGCCACTTCAGATGAAGACACTGTTAAAAATAAATGTTAGTTTAAAGGCTCAAATCCCCTAAATCACATTGTCAGAACACAGCAACGAGGGGCCATGAAAAGTGGATCTGCAGAGGAAGAGAAACAAAGTGATGTTTAGCTTAGAAGCGAGATAGTGGATAGTGGAATTGGTGTAGACTAACCGTAACAGGTGTAGAGTTAGCGGCTGACATTCCAATAGCCTCCTCAATGTATTTCCGCTCCTGTTCTGTGATGGTGGGGTGGGCTGCCGGGCTCTCGTACGACACCAGGATCCAAAAGAGATACCAGAAGATCCCAAAGCTGCCTGGGAGGTGGAAGGTAGAGTGGAACGAGTGTAGAGAAAAGAGTAAGAATAGAGAAAATTAGGTTTCTTAAAACTAGGACAGACTGCGGTTCAGAGCTACAGTGCATACGTTTCACAGCCAATTCATAAGCCTTTGTAGCATTTGCATACTTGAACTGAACTGAAGGATTGTTCACTTTTGCACCGCTAACCGATACAATCCATTTCCACTAGCATTGCTACATTCTCCAAAAATGCTAGCCAGGAAATGTAGGACTTTGCTAAATACATAGATAACCAGGGTTGTGGTCAATTCCATTTAAATTCAGGAAGTACACTAAAATTCAAACTCTCTTCAATGCTTTTCAATAAGGAAAAATGTGAATTTAAATTGGAGTTTGGTCCACATTTTGAATTGACTGGAGTTTAAATGGAATTGACCACAACCCTGCAGCAAACTTTTTAAAACGGTTTGGAGGAAACAACCACAGTCGAAGATAAGCTTAACTTCACATAAAAGTGAACTACACATGTAGGATCTTAATCTGAGCCAGTTCAAATTAATCTGAAATCAGTTGAAATTTCAAAGTGAAAATTACAAAAGCCTTTTTAAACCTTAAATACACTGCAAGTTTAAAATGTCCTGCATTGCAGCAAAGTTCTCCTGCAACAGGGTGATACAATTAATATCATACACCTGTATCACTTTAAGTTGGGAACAGTTATGACAGAGGTTACTAACCATAGACATAGAAAACAGATGACCACCCTGAATACTGGACTAGTACTCCAGCCAGTGGCATGGCTATCACGGCTCCTGCATAGGACCCTGAGATACAGAGGCAGACACACTCAAACATGAGTGAGACAGAAAGATCAGTCATATGGAAGTGCACATCAATAAACAACATTGCTTTGGAACTAGAACTACTATCTTGAGCAATCCGAGCATGATTATTAATGATTACAATGGTAGAAATAGTCAAAGTAGATGTTGAGATGGTTCCAGTCATATAGGATTATGGAGAATTAAGTCATCACAATAAGTTATATTAATTGTAGTAGTGAGCACAACTGTGACCCTTTGTAGTGCCCAGACAAAGACAGGAGAGAGGATGACAGAAGAGTGAGTTGACCTCACCACAAAAGGCTGTCGTGGCCAATCGACTTCTTTCAAGAGGTGGGGCCCATTTTGCCCAGATACCGTGGCACGCTGGATATGAAACACCCTGCGAGAGAAAGAATTACAGTTAAGTGACCAGGAACTTTTCATATTTGTAGTTATACTGAAAGGTTACTGACAACTGATTGTTTTCTCTATGGTGAACTGGCCACTGACCATGTCATAATTTTTGATGTTTTCTTTCTAATATGAAAATCTCCTAACATCCATGACATCACTTCCGGGTGCAACTCTTTCTCTCAAAGGGGTGTTTCAGGTGAAATGCACTCTACACGAGAAAAAAAACCTTCTCGTCATGTAGGACACATGGCCAGTGACCAGTTCACCATAGAGAAAACAATCAGTTGTCAGCATAGTGAAATCTGATGTATGCTAGGGAAAGCCATGGAATGTAGCCAAGCACCTCCACGAGTCCTTGACATATCCTGACAAGGATAACACAGGCAATGTGAGTTCGTGCTGCCGAAGGGATCAACATATTCAGGCATGAGGTAGCCACTATGGCAAAGCCAAAGACTCTGCGTGATAGAGGAGAAAAAAGAGGGAATAGAATCAGATATGTACCTACACTCTTAGGAAAAAAAAGGTGCTGTCTAGAACCTAAAAGGGTTATTTGGCTGTACCAATAGGAGAACCCTTTGAAGAACCCTTATTGATTCCAGGTAGAACCCTTTTAGTTCCAGGTAAAACCCTTTTGGGTTCCATGTAGAACCCTTTCCACAGAGGGTTCTACATGGAACCCAAAAGTGTTCTACCCGAAACCAAAAAGGGTTCTACCTGAAACCAAAAAGGGTTCTCTTATGGGGACAGCCAAAGAACCCTTTTGGAACCCTTTTTCCTAAGAGTGTACAGTAATAGTTATTGAAATATTCACAGCATATTATTCACATATAAGTATAAGCAGCTGACCTGTTGGCTGCAAATTTTTGACAGATGAATCCCCCGGGTATTTGGGTTACTATGTATCCCCAGAAAAATGACCCATGGATCATTCCAACTGTTTCTGGTTCCCAGTTGAACTGAGCTTTCTATGGAGAGATGGAGAGAGTGAGAAAAAAAATGAAAGGAGAGTTCAAGGCAAAGAAATGGGAAGGAAAAAAATACATGTGAGATCGCTCAACCAAAGTAGGCGACCCTTACTACCAACCTTCAATGGTAATCATTAATCAAAGCCTTATCAACCCAACAAAAGACAAAGTTGACAATCAAACTATTTAATTGCGATAGATGAACGTTTTCACTAGCTGTAACAATCCTCTTTTAGCTAGCGCAACATTGCATGCGTCTTGTGTTTGCTGGTCAATAAGGTCATTATCATTATCCATTTAGGAGAAGGAGGTAAAGCCAAACCAACCAGATTGGTCCAACTCTGACTCTTAGAGAGCATACAATACCATCACTGACAATAAGGATTCAGTCTCCCAAAAAGTCACACATATCACTCATGGAAACAAAGGTGCTACCTAGAACCATAAAGGGTTCTTTGGCTTGTCCCTGTTGGAGAACCATTTTTGGTTTCTGGAAGAATGTTTCATCCAACAAAGAACACTCAAATGATGGAAAAGGTTCCATGAACACTGAACAAAAATATAAACACAACATGTGAAGTGTTGGTCCCAGTTTCATAAGCGGAAATAAAAGATCCCAGAAATGTTCTATACGTATAAAAATGTAATTTCTTTCAAATGTTGTGCACAAATATGTTTACATCCCTGCAAGTGAGCATTTATCTTTTGCCAAGATAATCCATCCACCTGAAAAGTGTGTCATATCAAGAAGCTGATTAAACAGCGTGATCATTACACAGGTTCACCTTGTGCTGGGGACAATAAAAGGCTACTCTAAAATGTGCAGTTTTGTCACACAACACAATGCCACAGATATCTCAAGTTTGGAGGGAGCATGCAACTGGCATGTTGACTGCAGGAATGTCCACCAGAGCTTGTTGCCGGAGAACTGAATGTTCAATTATCTACTGTAAGCCTCCTCCAACATCGTTTTAGAGAATTTGTCAGTACATTCAGCAGGCCTCATAACCGCAGACTATGTGTAACCACGCCAGCCCAGGGCCACCACATCCGGCTTCTTCACCTGTGGGATCGTCTGAGACCAGCCACCTGGACAGCTGATGAAATTGAGGAGTATTTATGTCTATAATAAAGCCCTTTTATGGGGAAAAACTCATTCTGATTGGCTGGGCCTGGCTCCCCAGTGGGTGGGCCTGTTCCCTCCCAGGCCCAACCATGGCTGTGCCCCTTCCCAGTCATGTGAAATCCATAGATTAGGGCATAATAAATGTGTTTCAATTGACTGATTTCCTTATATGAACTATAACTCAGTAAAATGGTTGAAATTGTTGCATGTTGCGTTTATCTTTTTGTTCAGTATAGAACACTACCAGTCCTCAAATGACCCTTTTGGACTCACCACAAGGATTGGTTTGTCGCCCTTGTAGATGGTTTGGTTGTTGACCATGCTGACGATGGCCACGCCCAAGTTGCATCGGATGCCAAAAGAGATGCAGAAGCCCAGGCCGGAAAGGATGGCGATGATATAGCGCCGTGGCAGGCCGAAGCAGGTGCAGTCCACCACGGGCATCTCCTTCTCCTCCACGATAACTGCCTGGCCCTCATCGGTGAGCTCGATGGTCTCGCCATTTTCCTGCCGCTTCTCTAGGATTCTGAGAACAAAGAGGAGAGAATATATATACTGTATATATAGAGACCGTTGGCTTGTGACTTACAGCGACAGCTGTAACATACAGATGGCAAAGAGACATGATTCAGCGACATTGCACAGTCGAGAATTTTGTTGATATTAATTGAAAGTATTTGGAGACATATGTTACATTTACAAGTGACTGCCAAAATAAAGGAAACACCTCCACAAAGTGTGTTAATAGGGCATTGGGGCACCACGAGCCGCCAGAGCAGCTTCAATATGCCTTTGCATAGATTATATAAGTGTCTGGAACTCTATTGGAGGGATGCGGCACCATTCTTCCACAAAAAAAGTCCATCATTTGGTGTCACAGGCACCGCTCCTGGCTTGAGATCTGGTTATTGAGATGACCATGGCATATGGTTTCCATCGTTTTCATGCTCATCAAACCATTCAGTGACCACTCATGCCCTGTTGATGGGGGCATTGTCATCCTAAGTGAGCACAGCCACGGTAGCCAAAATAATGGGCAACTGGGGCTGCCCAGCATTTTTATAGATGGCATGATGGTTAATTACTTAGGAATTGCTCAGAAACCACACCTGTGTGGAAGCACCTGCTTTCATTGTACTTTGTACCCTCATTTACTCAAGTGTTTCCTTTATTTAGGCAGTTACCTTGTTAGCATCAGTCTGAGGTATGATTGTGTAGGTGTGTGTGTGTGTGTCTTCCATGCATTAGTTATGCAAGTTATTTTGCATGGCATTAAACGTCCATGAGGTTGTATTCATTGCTAATGTATTTTAATGGCTATGCTTGACAACACAAACATATTTCCATTGTGGAAAAATTAAGACTCATCCAAGACTGAGACTTTCCTTCCTGTAAACCTCTTTAAAAAATGTCAACCACCTCTGGGCTATTCAATGTCACCTTGGCCAAGCCATGGCTTGCAGTGATTATTATTATTTTTTCTTATATATTTTTTGCTGACATGGCCAGTCTGACAGGCCTGGCTGGCAGGCTGTGGTAGAGTAGAGCCAAAACCATAAGGTGAAAACAGTACTTGTCTCTTTGGCAGAACTCAAGCCCCACCCCGCTCTCTCCTGCTTTCTCCCGACTCATCCAGCTCACTGAGCAAACATGCTAACGACCTGTGCCAGCCTCCAGTCTGGGAAACATCAAATATGTATTCAGCCGAGGCACATCATCCATTAAGCATGAGATCTGCCCGGCCCCAGTGCGAGGCTGTACCTCTGCTGCAAGGCCAGGGAATATGGGGAGATGTGGGGGAGACTGAGGTTTCACATGCCCCTGCTTTATTTACATTCTGGTCATACGTTTTTAATGCTCAAGTGATTAGGGGGAAGGAGAGCCATTGGTTAAGAGCAGACTGTAGGAAGCGGTAGAACACTAAACTGTCAATCAGTCAGTGGTGATGCCAGCATTGTTTGAACTGCAAAGTTGACCGTTTCTCGTCTGAGGAATCAGACTATTGGCTTTGTATATATTTTAGCTAGTTGGGTATAGTTCTTGGGAATGGTAAAAAAAGGGTACTGCCTTGAACCACACTGTGATTTGCTATGTTATACTTTTTTTACCCAGACCTTTTCATCCCTCCAAAATCTCACTTTTGTAATTTTACAGACGTATCAGAAACAACGTAATATGAAGTGGAAGGAGGAAACTGCTGTTTAAGGTAAAAAGCTTCACAAGAAACAGGGGAAGGTGATGCTTAGACGGGATGTCTCGCAAATATAGTCTCTGAAAACGGTACAGAAGACATTATTTGATACATTTGTCCATATCAAGACAAAAGTATTTATCATACTGGGTCAATGCTCTGATAGATATCCTTACCTACCAGAAACTTGACCAGAATTTCAGAACCACCAGGGCAATATCTACAGAGACAGACTACCCAGGTCCTGTCAAACCCATGATAAATCAAGCTAGGGTAATCTACTGACAGTGTCACCAAAGCAGTATGTAGACCAATGTCACAATGGCATAGCGATCTGTCACACAGCAGCACTGTCACTGGGCACAAGGTGTGTGTCTGTCACCCCATCAACATGCAAGGCCATTTTAGAAGGTGAGCTTCCTATGTGGAGGCTTGAGAATGATGCGAGGGTAAAATAGACATGTCCTCTAATACACCTTTGAGAGCAAACTTTATACCATATTTGGCATCAAACTATAGTTCACAAACTGTGCATTGCGGCAAGTCGAAAACTGCTGTGGTATGCGGAACCTGTGTACGCTAACACATGGGAGGAAGCAACATCCACAAGACGGGTGCCACTACGGTAGCCTGGCTGACTCGTCCCACGTGACTTACGTCGAGGGAGAGCTGTGACACGCTGGTCTGGACCGGAAGCCGTTTGATAATGCAATAGTCGCTCAGAAATTGAGGGGACGTATTGATTAGTTCTCTCAAATGTTTTGGATTTGAAAATCCAACAGTTGTAATGGAAGGGGACAGCGCTCAGGGGCTGTCCATGGCTGTGCGTGTGGGTTCGAGTGAGAAAACGACGAAGGAGAACCAACCAGTAAAAGCACAGCACCCTTCATTATCGACGCATTGTGCCGACAACATCAAAACAGTCTTTCCAGACTCTGCAGTCAGGAGGACTTTTGAATTTGGTATCAGCCAGACTACCACTACGGTGCCTTTACCAATAGCAGTTCACACAAGCAATGGCTCCAACATTCTTCGACATTGATGAAGTATTAATGACTTTCGCTGACGATTAATTATTTATATCTCCTCCTATTTCTGTCTTAGTGGGCCTCTCTTTCTTTCTATTCCTCCTGTCCCTCGTTCATCTTTTTTGGGTCTGGTCTCAGTCCCTGCCTCCCATCCTCAATTCCCTCTCCTCTCACATTGTCACACCCATCTTGCACGACTGCTCTTCTAACACCAATTCCCCCTTTCTGCGTCTTGAGAAATCACTCCCTGTCTGAACAGGAGAGCACACAGAAGGACACATCTGTGCAGGTGAAACAATGTCCTTTTGATACCTGTCAGGTGTTTATGAAATGTGTTCAAGGGGGAAACGTGCTCAACACTACTGTCTTGCAAATAACCGCTGAAAAAGTGCGAGGAGCCAACTGTCCCATAGTAATGAAGTAGAAGACAGGCCAGAGCTCACTTGATATCCTTGCAGCAGATGCTTAGATTTTTTAAAATGCATTTCCTTTTCTGTCTTTTCTCCTCCATGTCTCAACTTCCGGTTGCCTTCGCCTGGCCCCGAGACGTATAGCCCTTTAAACCCTTGGCTCTTCACTAACCCCTCTCGTTTTGACTCGCTAAATAATATCACACAAACCGACAGAATGATACGTACCTGTGTAGTAAATGTGGATGTCTTTCTGCACAAAACTCTTTTGAGACATATTACAGGAGAGGAAATGAAATAGAGGTCAATGACTCTGAATAGTTGTTCACTGGTTTGTCCCAATGAGTATACCAGGTTCTCTCCAACTTAATCCCTTAATTAATTTGTCAAGGACACTGACGTGAGGACAGTTCAGCGTTGCAGTTCAGAGTTCAATCAACAGGTTAAGATGATTGAAGAATCAGTTGTAATGTACATGAAGAGTAGGACTAGATCTGGGAAGCAACTAGAATGGGAATTATTTTCAAGATACCGTACCACCTGAATATGACACAGACCCTCTTGATATGAGGTTGCAGACTTCTGAATACACAACGGAATAGTTAAGTCAATTGTTGAGAAAAATGTGAAATGGCATAGGAAAACTTTTCGACGCAGAGTGAAAAGTAAGCTGAGGGCAATGGAACTCTCTCTTGAACAATACGATCATAGATGTAGGAATTAAAATACATCTCTATGAATACAATAACCAAACATCTTATTCTCTCAACAATCCACACACTGTACCGGGCCAAAATTAGCTTGAGAAACACTCAGCCATTTTTTTATTGGGTTTATGAAAACTCTGCTCTAAATTCACAATAGATGGCTGATTGGTGACTGATAATATTTTGTGAAAATGACATGACATCACATGGTCAGAAACACTGCCTACTTCCCACTGGGCACAGACATCAATTCAACATCTATTCCACGTTGGTTCAAGGGAATTTAATTGAAATGACGTGGAAACAACTTTGATTCAACCAGTGTGTTGTGTTAATAAGACAAACTATACCGCAGACACAAGTTAATCTGCAGAAAATGTCCCAGAGTATTATCACCATGTGGGCAAGGGACTCAGCCTTAATCAATTGAATTGCATTCAGCAGCTAAATGTGATATTGTTAAGACCCCAATGCTTGACAAAACAGGTGGATCTAACTATATACTCTCTGCCTTGGGGACAATGTCAACCAAATGTCATTATGCAACTGTTTATACAATGTTTTGTAAATTACGAATTATGACATGGATTGGTTATATCAAATTAGGGACACTGCACTTGAGTTGCTATTTTACTACAAGATGAGACACTCTCTCATCCTTTCTAAAAGTTCTGAAAACAAAGATACTGTAGTTCTAGGCAAAAGCCTCCATTTAATGCCACCTCTTTGTGTTTGAAACTTGCAGAGAGCAATGTCAGGTTAATTAAAGGAACATTCCACCCAAAAACAATCTTTTGGTATTTGTTTCATTAGTCCATGGTTGACATAGTCTAAAATGTTTTGTTTGTCAGCAATCAAGTTTTCAAGATATGTCAACTTTCTAAATACAGACATCATCCCTGTATGATGCATTTAGCATTATATTAAAAATGCATCAGTACAATCAAAATGAATTGAATGAGTCTGGCAACCTAAAACATATACGTATATGGAGAACTATTGCTATGGCGTAGTAAATGTCACAGAAATGCACGCATGACAACTACAACTTTATATTGATACGCATATGCTCGTTAACCTAGCCACAAACCAACACCTCTGGGAAACACCTCCGCGCACGCACGTGCTGAGGAAGTGAGGGTTTACCGGACACTATCGCGTAAGGCAATAGCCTACAGTAATCCTGAGTTTAAATGCTTTTGGAAGGGACAATGACGAGTTATCGAAAGGGGCGGACCTGGAGAGGTGTAGGCTACTGAAAGAAAGAGAGGGGGAGAGAGAGAGAGAGAGAGAGAGAGAGAGAGAGATTGTAAATACAACCCATATTTATGTTGATTTATTTTCCCTTTTCTACTTCAAGTATTTGCACATTGTTACAACACTGTACATAGCCAAAATATGACATTTCAAAATGTCTCTATTTCTTTGAAACTTTTTTTTAAGTGTACTGTTTAGACCTACTGTTCATTGCTGATTGTTTATTTCACTTTTGTTAATTATCCATTTCACTTGCTTTGGCAATATAAACATGTTTCCCATGCTAATAGAGCCCTTTGAATTGAACTGAAGTGAGAAAGAGAGAGATAGAGAGAGAGAGAGAGAGAGAGAGAGAGGGGTATATGGTGATTGGGATTTATGTGGGCCAACAGCTTGGAGGGGGAGGGTTATTTCGGGAGAGGATTTGTGTGTTTAGACACATCTTAAAATCCAGAGAAAAAGAGAGACCGCAAACTCTTTGCCCTCCGATATCCATCCAATGTTTCTGAAGATTCATCATACCTTTTCTTGCATCGTGGGCGCGCCAAACAAACACTATGTTCCCTTTTGAAAGATGTGTCTTTCACATTTCTTGAGCAGAGTAGCCAGCTCTCGCAAGTGGTCACATTGCATCTCACTAGGCAAATTAGCTGCTGATCTAACTTTCATTTTATGTAGGCCTAGGCTAATTCCAAATGCTTTTTTTGTATTTAGTTTTTATTTAACCTTTATGTAACTAGGCAAGTCTGTTAAGAACAAATTCTTATTTACAATGAAGGCCTACTTTTACAATGTGACAGTACTTAGCTGACCAGCTGGACACAATAGGCTATGGACTGGGTGGACAAAACATTAGGAACACAGTGCCTTTTTATTAAGTGCCTTTGAACGGGGTATGGTAGTAGGGGCCAGGTGCACTGGTTTAAGTGTGTCAAGAACTGCAACGCTGCTGTTTTTTTTCACTCAACAGTTTCCTGTGTGTTTTAAGAATGGTCCACCACCAAAGGACATCCAGCCAACTTGAATCCCTGTGCAACACTTTCGATACCTTGTAGAGTCAAATGCCCCAACGAATTGAGGCTGTTCTGGGGGCAAAAGGGGGTGCAACTCAATATTAGGAAGGTGTTCCTAATGTTTTGTACACTCAGTGTATACTGTTCTTTTGCACACAAAAAATACCTAAAATGCATGCAAACTCTGGGCACAAAGCCACATAGAGATCAGCTTGTTGTACCCCCTGTATAAAGCTGTATATGTTATATATGTATATTGTTATTTTATTGTGTTACTTTTTTTAAAAACTTTAGTTTATTTAGTAAATATTTTCATAACTAGTTTTTTAAAACTGCATTGTTGGTTAAGGGCTTGTAAGTAAGCATTTCCACCTGTTGTATTAGGCGCGTGTGACAAATCAAATTTGATTTGATTTGTTATCGTGTCATTACAGTAAAATAACCATGATTATTGGGGGGTAAAATATGAACCAAGCATAAACTTAAATGAAACTTCATGTCTCCGACTTCATAAAGTTCTAAAAAACGAAGATACAGTAGTTCTAGGCTATAGCCTCCATTTAATGCCACCTCGTTATGTTTGAAACTTGCAAAGAGCAATTCAACTGGGCACACCACGTCATTTCAAAGTGGATAATTGGATAACATTTGGTTGAGACGTTGATCAATGAGATTGGCCACAACTGTAGGTTGCAAAGGTTTTGAGAATGACACAAATATTAATTTTCACAAAATCTGCTGCCTCAGTTTGTATGATGGCAATTTGCATATACTCCAGAATGTTATGAAGAGTGATCAGATGAATTGCAATTAATTGCAAAGTCTCTATTTGCCATGCAAATGAACTGAATCCCACAAAAACATTTCCACTGCATTTCAGCCATGCCACAAAAGGACAAGCTGACATCATGTCAGTGATTCTCTCGTTAACACAGGTGTGAGTTTTGACGAGGACAAGGCTGGAGATCACTCTCTCATGCTGATTGAGTTTGAATAACAGACTGAAAGTTTCAAAAGGAGGGTGGTGCTTGGAATCATTGTTCTTCCTCTGTCAACCATCGTTACCTGCAAGGATACACCTGCCGTCATCATTGCTTTGCACAAAAAGAGCTTCACAGGCAAGGATATTGCTGCCAGTAAGATTGCACCTAAATCAACCAATTATCGGATCATCCAGAACTTCAAGGAGAGTGGTTCAATTGTTGTGAAGAAGGCTTTAGGGCGCCCAAGAAAGTCCAGCAAGCGCCAGGACTGTCTCCTAAAGTTGTTTCAGCTGCGGGATCGGGGCACCACCAGTACAGAGCTTGCTCAGGAATGGCAGCAGGCAGGTGTGAGTGCATCTGCACGCACAGTGAGGCGAAGACTTTTGGAGGATGGCCTGGTGTCAAGAAGGGCAGCAAAGAAGCCACTTCTCTCTAGGAAAAACATTGATGACAGACTGATATTCTGCAAAAGGTACAGGTACACTGCTGAGGACTGGGGTAAAGTAATTTTCTCTGATGAATCCCCTTTCCGATTGTTTGAGGCATCCAGAAAAAAAGCTTGTCCGGAGAAGACAAGGTGAGCGCTACCATCAGTCCTGTGTCATGACAACAGTAAAGCATCCTGAGACCATTCATGTGTGGGGTTGCTTCTCAACCAAGGGAGTGGGCTCACTCACAATTTTGCCTAAGAACACAGTCATAAATAAAGAATGGTACCAACACATCCTCCGAGAGCAACTTCTCCCAACCATCCAGGAACAGTTTGGTGACAAACAATTCCTTTTCCACCATGATGGAGCACCTTGCCATAAGGTAAAAGTGATAACTAAGTGGCTCAGGGAACAAAACATCAATATTTTGGGTCAATGGCCAGGAAACCCCCCAGACCTTAATCCCATTGAGAACTTGTGGTCAATCCTCAAGGGGCAGGTGGACAAACAAAAACCCACAAATTCTGACAAACTCTAAGCATTGATTATGCAAGAATGGGCTGCCATCAGTCAGGATGTGGCCCAGAAGTTAATTGCCAGCATGCCAGGGCGGATTGCAGAGGTCTTGAAAAAGAAGGGTCAACACTGCAAATATTGACTCTGCATCAACTTCATGTAATTGTCAATAAAAGCCATTGACACTTATGAAATGCTTGTAATTATAAATCAGTATTCCATAGTAACATCTGACAAAAATATCTAAAGACACCGAGGCAGCACACTTTGTGAAAATGTATATTTGTGTCCTTCTCAAATCTTTTGGCCACGACTGTATATTCAACCACTTCAAAAGACAGCCAAAAGTTAGTTGAATTTCCAATGTGTTTTCAGTATGCTTTCAAACTAAAATCTGAACCAAATTCCAATGGATAAACAATGTCCGATTTGTCACCCAAATGCCTAACACTGCACTTTCAACGACTTAAAAGCAAAGCAAAGTTCAAATGGGAAATACAGTAATTCTAGGCTATAGCCTCCATTTAATGCCACCTCTTTTGCTCTCTGCAAGTTTCAAACGCAAAGAGGTGGCATTAAATGGAGGCTTAGCGTAGAACCAACAGTATCTTTGTTTTTAGAACTTTTAGAAAGGTGAGAGAGTGTCTCATCTTGTAGTAAGGCCAGCATCCCGGAGTTGACTTCACTGTTGATGTTGAGACTGGTGTTTTGCGGGTACTATTTAATGAAACTGCCAGTTGAGGACTTGTGAAGTGTTTCTCAAACTGGACACGATAATGTATTTGTCCTCTTGCTTAGTTGTGCACCGGGGCCTCCCGCTCCTCTTTCTATTCTGGTTAGAGACAGTTTGCTCTGTTCTGTGAAGGGAGTAGTACACAGCGTTGTACGAGATCTTCAGTTCCTTGGCAATTTCTCACATGGAATAGTCTCCAACAACCATTTCTCAGAACAAGAATAGACTGACGAGTTTCAGAAGAAAGTTATTTGTTTCTGGCCATTTTGAGCCTGTTTGAACCCACAAAATGTACACCTATGTAGATATTCAATTTAAAAAAATCTGCTGTTTCCAGCTACAATAGTCATTTACATCATTAACAATGTCAACACTGTATTTCTGATCATTTAGATGTTATTTTGATGGCTTTTCTTTCAAAAACAAGGACATTTCTAAGTGACCCCAAACTTTTGAACGGTCGTGCATATACAGTGCCTTGCGAAAGTATTCGGCCCCCTTGAACTTTGCGACCTTTTGCCACATTTCAGGCTTCAAACATAAAGATATAAAACTGTATTTTTTTGTGAAGAATCAACAACAAGTGGGACACAATCATGAAGTGGAACGACATTTATTGGATATTTCAAACTTTTTTTAAAACTATATTTCAAACTAGATGTTGGAACATTGCTGCAGAGACTTTCTTCCATTCAGCCACAAGAGCATTAGCAAGGTCGGGCACTGATGTTGGGCAGTCGGCGTTCCAATTCATCCCAAAGGTGTTAGATGGAGTTGAGGTCAGGGTTCTGTCCAGGCCAGTCAAGTTCGTCCACACCGTTCTCGACAAACCATTTCTGCATGGACCTCGCTTCGTGCACGGGGGCATTGTCATGCTGAAACTGGAAAGGGCCTTCCCCAAACCGTTGCCACAAAGTTGGAAGCACAGAATCGTCTACAATGTCATTGCATGCTGTAGTGCAGGGGTAGGTAATTCCAGTACTTGAGGGCTTGATTGGTGTCACAGTTTTGCCCCAGCCCCAGCTAACACACCTGACTCCAATAATCACCTAATCATGATCTTCAGTTTAGAATGCAATTTGAATAATCAGCTGTGTTTGCTAGGGATGGAAAAAATGTGTGACACCAATCAGGACCTCGATGACTGGAGTTGCCCACCCCTGCTGATTTCCACTCACTGGAACTAAGGGGCCTAGCCTGAACCATGAAAAACAGCCCCAGACCATTATTTATCCTCCACCCAACTTTACAGTTGGCACTGCATTGGGGAAGGTAGTGTTCTCCTGGCATCTGCACAACTCAGATTCGTCCATTGGACTGCCAGATGGGGAAGCGTGATTCCTCACTCCAGATAATGCATTTCTGCTACTACATAGTCTAATGGGGGCGAGCTTTACAACACTCCAGCCAACTATTGGCATTGCGCATGGTGATCTTAGGCTTGTGTGCAGCTGCTCGGCCATGGAAATTATTGTGCTGACGTTGTTTCAAGAGGCAGTGTGGAACTCGGTAGTGAGTGTTGCAACCGAGGACAGACAATTTTTACGCACTGCGCGCTTCAGCACTCGACAGTCCTGTTCTGTGAGCTTTTGTGGCCTACCACTTTGCGGCAGAGCCATTGTTGCTCCTAGCCTTTTCCAACAGCACTTACAGTTGACCGAGGCAGCTCTAGCAGGGAATACATTTTACTAACTGACTTGTTGGAAAGGTGGCATCCTATGACGGTGCTACATTGAAAGTCACTGAGCTCTTCAGTACGGGCCATTCTATTTCCAATGTTTGTCAATGGAGATTGCATGGCTGTGTGCTCGATTTTATACACCTGCCATCAACGGGTGTGGCTGAAATAGCCGAATCCATGAATTTGAAGCGGTATGTTCAATGGCTAAGGGGTGTTATTAAGCATGATGCAACTCGGAGTGGATACAGTCATTATCCATGGTATATTGGCCATATACCACAAACCCCTGAGGTGCCTTATTGCTATTTTAAACTGGTTACCAACGTAATTAGAAGAAAAAAAATCATTTTCATATCCGTCTGATATATTATGGCTTTCAGCCAATCAGCATTCAGGGCTCAAACCATCCAGTTTATAATCATGTTTAGATCATTATGGTATATCTATATAAAATAATTTACATGTCATATTAGAATAAACTAATGTTGGCTATTCGGTCTCTTCATCCATCCATCCCATCACAAGCTGACTGAGCTTTGCGCACATAAGTGAGCTGAGGCTAACTTCTTTATTTAGGTTCGGCCTACAGAAAACGTCCGTGAACTCGAAGATACTGCAGGTTCAAATCTAGCCTTTAGGGAAACTATTTGAGGTAAGACCTATCTATAGACTTTAGAATGGACGGAACGGAAACTGTCTCAAGTTAACAGGTAAAAGTGAGGACATTCCCACATCGATATTAATAGGGCCTGAATTAAGTTAATCTAGTTAGCTATATTTCAAATCAAATCCAATTGTATTCGTCATATGCTTCGTAAACAACAGGTGTAAACGAACAGTGAAATGTTTACTTACGGGTAATTTTCCAGCAATGCAGAGTTAAAGATACATAATAAAATACAATAATAATAACAGAAATAGTGACACGAGGACTAAATACACAGTGATTTACGAATAAATATAACGAGTAAAAATAACATGGCTAATACAGGGAGTACCAGTACCGAGTCTATGTGCAAGGGTACGAGGTAATTAAGGTAACTATGTATCTCTTTGCAATGTCCTTGCTCTGACATTTGACATAGAAGCTATACATTTACACACGATGAAAAATCAAATATTTTCTATTAGAGCAACCATAAACCTTTTTGAAATTAACAATTTAACATGAAAGATAATCAAATAACCCACATTAAAAACAGTTGGCTACTCGTAAAATACATCACTGAACATAAATAAAAATGTAGGCTAGGCCTATCTTTAATTTTACTCAGTTAGAGTTGTCTCAAAGGTTAAAAAAAAAGAAAAAAAGAAAAGGGGGTTTTATGAAATTGACAGAAACACAAAATTGATCATTGCAAACAGATGTTTCGTCAGGTCAACCAACCCCGCTCAGGCCTTTGGGCATCTTGATATTCCCTAGCCTACAGCCAAATGTTTCTACCGGCCGGCCCACCGGTTCCTTTTTAGCCAAAAGTGCAGATAAAAGTAATCCCTGATCTTTTACAACGCTTAATAGGCCTAGGTTACTTGAATATACATACATTTAAACTCTGTATAAACTCTAAATGCGTGCCGGGCGGGATGACACGTGACTATTTTGTAATAAAAAATCAAGACCGCGCTAAACTGGATTTCACGCGCTACGATAACAAAGTAGGCTACACAATTTGCACCAATAAACCACACAGAAAAAGTAATAAAGCTGTTGTTTTAACTTACTTGTGTAATTTTCCGAGGGTCTGGCCCGCGACGATTTTAAACCTATCTGGTCGTATCTCCATCCTTGCGACTCCAGTCTCTGACCGATTTGCTGTCCGCGCGCACTCCCGCTTGAGCGCGCAGCCCTATTCACTATCACCTTCTCTCTCCGCCCTTAACCTCTCACTCACATACCATTAAACCTTGCTTCCCTTTATCAACTCGCTGGTCCACCCCCTATGCTGGTCCACCTCCTATGCTGGTCCTCCTTTTCGTAATTATTTTAGCCCAATTCAACCCAACGTGAGCAAGGAGTAGAAATTCAAGAAAAAAGTACAAAAACTTCCCATGCCTACATTTTACACAATCGAGATTAGAAAATACGTTGTTTTAGCAGTGTTTGGCAATTAAAAAATAACTTCTCAAACAAATCCAAATGTGTATCTCGAATGAATGATCGCGCGCTGTTTGGCCGCGAGTGTCTCTATCCATGGTGCTGAAACCAGATTACTGACCTCAAGACTAATCTGCCCGATTGTGTGTAGCGAGTATCTGTCACTTCCTTTCCAGAAGCCCAGCGTCTTAAGTAGCCTGGCTATTCTCGTACCACACTGAATGACGGGCATTAGATTAGTCTATACAGACACACATGTAGCCTACTGGAGGAACAGGTAATTTAGGGCCAGAGTGGTCGCCTGAGATTAGACGTGAGTAAACGTATAACCACTATCTTGAGTAAACTCATTTAAGGAGACGTACATACCGTGGCTGTTTGAGTTCTGTTTGTTGCCACAATAACTGTAAGACCACAAACATGGATGCGCTCTGATCCGGCCATATTATCAGTAGTACTATTGGCTTTTATTTTAGGCTATTTTGTTTTGATTGAATAGATGAGATGCTTATTAATCTTTTTAATTCCTGCCATCACTGACGTCTTTATCATAAAATAACTCTACAGTACCACAAGTATCACCAATAGCTAGGTGTTCTAGCACCTACTGGCTTGAATATGACATGACATGTAATCTACAGTAGACTACTCATCTATGACCATAGTACTGCAGACAAAAAAAATGCAGTTCTTGAATTTCAGAATTTCCAAAAACCATAGGATCACAGGAAATGCACAGTGTAAACATCAATTAAAGGTAGAGAGAGAGTCACATTTATTATGTGTTCAACAGCACCAACTTTAGTTAATTACAAAAAGATATATATAGAATGTATGGTGAGTATAACTCCTACCAATTATCCGGTTCATATGTCGCTAGTCACTGGTAATCTAATATAAGATGACGCTTCTCTCCAGATTTCTAACTGATATGGTCCTGAGAGGGTAAGATGAGAGAAAGAGGGGAGGGTAGGGTAGGGCACTGCAGCGGGAGGAGGAGCCAGCATGGGTGGTACAGAGATTATGGAGGTGGTGTCAGAGAGGAGAGATCCATTACTAGCCCTCCACACCTCTTTCTTTCTGTTCATCACTCTGACAGAACAGTGGAAAAAAACAGGAGATGCCTCTGGGAGGTCATGGGTCAACTTTTTAGAGAGAGAGAGAAGGTGAGAAAGAGATAAAGAAAGAGGGACAAACAGAGAAAGAGTACATATTGTCAAAGTGCAGTACATATTGATTGAGAACAAAAATAATAAACATAAGTAGCCTAGAACTTGCTTCTCTGACGTGGCCCACGTGGTACACAGTGAGGAAGAGTTGTGGCCCACTGATCTAGAAAGGAGTCCGTTTGTTGGTGCAACATTCATCCAGGAATTGATTGAGCTTCGATTGGTTCTCTCAAAAGGTTTTTTCCCCTGGGTTTATGGAGATGTATGCTCAATACAAAAGTATAATCAACTCATTGCAGCTTTGCCACAAAAATGGAAGAGGCAATTACTTAAAAGAGAAAGGAATTAATTGGTTTCTCTGCCTCCAATGAAAAACCATGCATGGCTTAAAATGACTAGCTAGCATCATTCGTAGATTGCATGTTTTACTTAAGGTCGAGAGGTTTGACAACTATTCCGCATAAAATTCTAGATAGTTGGAAACAGATGTTTCATGTCCCAATACCATGGCATTGGGTTTATGAACTGATATACAAAAAATCATTCAGTTCATTTCAATTTAAACTATTAGAAAGAAATTCTCGCCACAAAAAGAATGCTCAACATATGGGGCATTGAACAGTCAGCCTTGTGGAGACTCTGCCCCAAGGAAACAGAGTCAACAGATACTCTGTTTTGATTACTGTCCTTCGGTGGCTTGATTTTGAAGTCATGTCCAGGAGTGGTTCTTAAGTCATAATGTCTGTGTTCAGATAGATCTACAAACAGCACTGTCATGATATTTGAAAAACCACATTCAATCAATGGAAAAATGTATTATACTCTTAGATAAAGTATTCATTTTTTAGGGAAATCTCTATAGAAATGGTACACAGCAATTCTTCAAGACTCTCATAAGACATCACAGTAAAATAGAAGGATGTATTGCAAAAGGAAATAGTAAAGGGGTAGTGTACTGGGAAAGATGGGTTATGGGTTGATGGACATCTGAGTGTTGGAATTAAGATTGGAGTGATTGGATGATTGGCAAAACACTTGGAGTCCAGTACAATTCAACAAAGAACGTTATATATACATATATAGAGTTGTAATGTTTTCCACCCACCAAAAAATATAGTGAATAAAAAGGGGAATTCAAAATTGTGCAAGTAATGCTATTTGATAGACTCCAATTCTATCTTCTAATTTCATAGCTGATCTATCCCCTAAAAATATAAGACACCTTTTCCCCAACTCCAGGCCAGTGGCTATTGATGGGCCAAACCCCCATGTTATCGTTCAAACTAAAAAAATATATATCTCTCACAACACAAGCAGTGGAGCGGCTTCTGTTGTGAAAAGCAACTACGGATCCGGGCTGTCTGCAGTTGTTTTTCAAAACAGAAGACGCCCACTGCTTTTGTGGGGAGAGTGAAAAAACAGAATTTGAACGAAAACATGCGGGTTTTGGCCACCATACAGAACCAATCAGTCACTTTATTATCGATAACTATCATCAGAAATCACGCGATATGAATCAGACGCGTCTTTCTTTTCCTCAACGCAGTTAAGCCAAAACCACGCCCCGTTATTCAGATGTTAGTTCGACAACGCTTTGAGCGTTCTCCAAGTCCGGAAGTGAATATCACGTAGCGCGAAATTTCAGTCACTGATTAACATTTGCCCTTGTATTTCAAGATAGAAAAATATAATAACATAATGTTGTGGACCGAGCTAACCATTAACGTCCCTTAACGCTCAAAGACAAATTGAATGGCTGTGGCATAGCTTTTCTACTGAATGATTAGCGAATACATATTTTAGAAATTATATAACATATAACAACTTCAAATACTGAGCTAGTAAGGTTAAGTAACGTTAAGCAGCCTAGGTTAATGTAGCTGACCTTCAATTGAGGGAATTCAGCAGAGTTCTAAGACATTTTTACAACTCATTGAAACTCTGAAAATAAATACATGGGCAAATGTTACCAAACATGATAATAATAGGCCTGCATTATGGTTGCCAGCTAATTGTTAAATTACACTTTCCATCCTTACCTTGGAAGGTTACTGTCTGCACTGATGGCCTATGAGTGAGACAACGCTAGCTAGCCAATAGGAGCGTAGTAGAACGTCTCTCTGAATAACGGGGCGCGGTTTTGGCATAACTGCGTTGGGAAAAAGAAAGGCGCGAATCAGACAGAGGGGCGCCGCCTCACCCACTAATTGGTCAGAAGGTTCAATTCAAATATTCATACCATAATTTCCAAGTGAAATGTTTACAGTAGGCAAAAAGCATCAACCACTGCTGTTATTGGACCCTGTACTAGTTTGTGGGGGAGAACTTTTCATGAGTGCAATTCGATCCGAATGTATTAACAATTTCCCATGATTTGCAATTTTGCATTTAGCAGTCGTTTCGGGTTAAATTTCCCAGGAACCATGACATGATGTAATTTCCTGTTTTGGGTGATAGACTGTATCCAGTGGCGATTTTAGCATGTAAATCTTTGTGGGGCAAACTAAAAACATAATTTTTTGTTCAGCACTTTTGAAATGTACAGCAACAGAATTCAGAACATGGGCCGTTCTTACACTATTCACCCTGTACACCAAGTCAAAACCGTAGGATAAATTAAGGAGGCATATAAGCAGACAATGAAAGCTCTTACAATATGCAATGATTACATTTCTCTACATGTGCACACCACCAAATCAGAACAGCTAAATTATGAGGGCAAAAGGGACCAAATTATTAGGGTGAAGCACATGGACTACTAGCAGCTTACTACACAACATACACTTAGTAATACTTTATTAGCAACAGAAAACATATCTCCCTGTCACGCCCTGACTTTAAAGATAATTTTTATGTCTCTATTTTGGTTTGGTCAGGGCGTGAGTTGGGGTGAGCATTCTATGTTTTGTGTTTCTATGATTTTCTATTTCTATGTTTTGGCCGGGTATGGTTCTCATTCAGGGACTATCGTTGTCTCTGATTGGGAACCATACTTAGGTACCCTTTTTCCCACCTGTGTTTGTGGGAAGTTAACTTTCTTTGATGGCACATAGCCATAGCTGTTTGTTTAGTATTGTTTATTGTTTTGTCGGCGGCATTTCAAATAAAAGAGAAAATGTACGCTCACCACGCTGCACCTTGGTCCAGTTCTTTTAACGGCCGTGACACTCCCTTGCATATTACATAATTTATGCAGCAGCATACAATACATGTTTGGACTCACCTTGAACTGGAAGGTGGCACAGTGGTCCTTCTTGTTGGCAAATTTGGTCATCAAACTTTGTCATCAAAGTCTGGCATTCTCTGAATTTATGGTGCTTTCAAACAACTGGGAACTTGGAAAGAAAACAGATAGAATCATGACGTCAGTGACAGCACATATTTTCCTAGATGTCTTGAACTCTGAGATTTCCCAGTTCCGAGTTTCAAGTTATTTTGAATGCGACAGAAGTTATTCTGGATTGACAGCATGGCCAATGTATTCAACCTTTTCTGGCACATGATGTGTTGCAAGTTAATGTTTATCCTTTTAAGCTTGGAAAATAGACCCTTAAATCCAGACTTGGACCACACATCCTCTCCACTGAATAGCAGGCTAGTGATCGCTATGCAAAGCTTGCAGTTAGCCACTGATTCCTTCCAAACTACTCACTGTTGAATTTGCAATTTCCAACTTGTTGTGTAATGTTTAAGTCCAATGGCCGATGAGCACCAATACGTTTAATCTATAATTTCTCTTCATATGACAAGGATTTGCCAGCAGATTGTCAACTTGATTCATGACGATGACTGCTTGACTAGCTTGCTAGCTAAGATTCTGAAAGTATTATGTTTACATGATCAGTCCAATCAAAGCTACGGTAGATATAACGTGATTTGACATCATTTCATCTGTGGCCAATGACCTTGAGCCTTCTTCGATGGGCAGTACTAATGTAAATCTATGGCAGCACCCAAGGGGCTTGAATTTTCCAGCTCTCCCCGTTGATTTTGCGTCCCCATGAGTGACAGAACACTGAGCCAATCACGGCGCAACTAGAGAACATTACCAACCCCTACGATCCGTATTTTCCGTTGGCTGCCTCACCACCACAGAAAGCACTGAGCTAGGCTGAAACACTTGCATTTTGGAGCTGTCTTACTCAAGAAAGCAAAACAATACACCATGTTTGTATGTGGCTTTATTAACTCAATGTTGTTTTTTTCATTGTTTGCAAACTGATATGTGACACGTATTAATGCCAAAATAACATGCAAAGCATGCTCTGCCCCACCTGTCCTCAATGAGGGGTCGCCACTGGCTGTATCTCAGTTCTCTGGCTGAGTCTTAATTATCCACACTTCTCTCAAAGTGTGCACCAGTACACTTTCTCACAGGGACTTAAACTCCCTCTCGACAATACTTACAACATTCCTATCCTATGATTTAAAATCCATGACAGGGATGGTGCAAGTGCACACTTCTGAAAAAGGGTAGATAATCAGGATGCAGCCTGTGTCCTTAATCCTGAAGTGCACTCTTGATCATTCAAATGAATATATTAAATGACTGGTATAACCATTTTGGTGAAAAATCCCCCAACCCCTTGTTTACATCAATCAAATGAGATGACAATTGGGATGAAAGGAACAGATAGAAAAAGCCATGACCTAATGTGGCTTATGTAGACTGACTAGGCCAGTGGTTAGGGTGACAGGTTCCAGCTCACAGCTGCAGAACTGCAACCAGGCTTCCTGAGCTCTTCCTGGAATGAGGACCTTCCGTTTCTTAGATTGCATTGCTAGACATTACACAAGTGCTGGTGAGATACATGTCTCTAAGAACTTTCAAAATGACATATTTTCATCATAACAGTGTGAACAGGGTCATGGTAAACTGGATCAAATGAAATACAAATCTAAGTTGTTATTTATGCAGGAATACAGTGTAATGTGCACAACACAATGAAAGAAGTAGGTAACTACAGTATATTAAGTACAGTGCTGTAGATAACTACAGTACAGTGCATTCGGAAAGTATTCAGACCCCTTGGCAGGATTGTGTTGAGCCACAGATCTGGGGAAGGGTACCAAAAACATTCTGCAGCATTGAAGGTCCCTAAGAACACAGTGGCCTCCATCAATCTTAAATGGAAGAAGTTTGGAACCTCCAAGACTCTTCCTAGAGCTGGCTGCCCTGCCTAACTGAGAAATCGGGGGAGAAAGGCCTTGGTCAGGGTGGTGACCAAGAACCTGATGGTCACTTTGACAAAGCTCCAGAATTCCTCTGTGGAGATGGGAGAACCTTCCAGAAGGACAACCACCTCTGGAGAACTCCACCAATCAGGCTTTTATGGTAGAATGGCCAGACGGAAGCCACTCCTCATTTAAGGCACGTGACAGCCTGCTTAGAGTTTTCCAAACGGCACCTAAAGGACTCTCAGACCATTATGAAACCAAGATTGAACTCTTTGGCCTGAATGCCAAGTGTCACGTCTGGAGGAAATCTGGCACCATCTCTACGGTGAAGCATGGTGGTGGCAGCATCATAGTGTAGGGGTGTTTTTCAGAGGCAGGGACTGGGAGACTAGTCAGGATCGAGGGAAAGATGAACGGAGCAAAGTACAGAGAGATCCTTGAAGGACCTCAGACGGGGGAGAAGTTACACCTTCCAACAGGACCACAACCCTAAGCACACAGCCAAGAAACACAGGAGTGGCTTCGGGACAAGTCTCTGAATGTCCTTGAGTGGCCCAGCCAGAGCCCAGACTTGAACCCGATCGAACATCTCTGGAGAGACCTGAAAATAGCTGTGCAGCGATGCTGCAAGAAGACTCAACGCTGTAATTGCTGCCAAAGCTGCTTCAACAAAGTACAGAGTAAAGTCTGGTGAGACTGGTAAGACGAGGGGTTGGGGGTGTGTGTCTTTGTCAATAACAGCTGGTGTGCGATGTCTAATATTAAATAAGTTAATATTAGCTGTAGACCACACTATCTGCCAAGAGAGTTCTCATCTATATTATTCGTCGGCGTCTATTTACCACCACAGACCGATGCTGGCACTGAGACCACACTCAACCAACTCTATAAGGCCATAAGCAAACAAGAAAATGTTCATCCAGAAGTGGCACTCCTAGTGGCCGGGGACTTTAATGCAGGCAAACTTAAATCCGTTTTACCTCATTTCTACCAGCATGTCACATGTGCAACCAGAGGAAAAAAATACTCTAGACAACCTGGTAATACTCTAAGCAAGTGGTAAGATGATGCGGATGCTACTCTACAGGACTGCTTTGCTAGCACAGACTTGAATACGTTCCGGGATTCATCCAATGGCATTGAGGAGTATACCACCTCAGTTATCGGCTTCATCAATAAGTGTATCGATGACGTCATCCCCACAGTGACCGTACGTACATATCCCAACCCGAAGCCATGGATTACAGGCAACATCCGCATCGAGCTAAAGGCCAGAGCTGCCGCTTTCAAGGAGCAGGACACTAATCTGGGCGCTTATAAGAAATACAGGATTTTTATACTTTTATTTTTTATTTTACCCCCTTTTTTCTCCCCAATTTCGTGGTATCCAATTGGTAGTAGTTACAATCTTGTCTCATCGCTGCAACTCCCATACAGACTCGGGAAAGGCGAAGGTCGAGAGCCATGCGTCCTCCGAAACAGGATGCAGTGCCTTAGACCACAGCGCCACCCGGGAGGCTACAATACAGGATCAAGATTGAATCCTACTACATCAGCTCTGACGCTCGTCGGATGTGGCAGAGCTTGAAAACTATTACGGACTACAAAGAGAAACCCAGACACGAGCTGCCCAGTGACGCAAGCCTACCAGACGAGTTAAATGCCTTTTATGCTCGCTTCGAGGCAAGCAACACTGAAGCATGTATGAGAGCACCAGCTATATGGATGACTGTGTGATAGCGCCTTTAAACAGGTCAACATTCACAAAGCCACAGGGCCAACTTGCAAGTGTCTTCACTGACATTTTCAACCTCTCCCTGACCGAGTCTGTAATACCAATATGTCTCAGGTGGATTCCCTCCAGGTGGAATCCCACAAACTCTCCCCCCAATTTATTGGCCCGTTCCCAATATCCAAGACCTCTACCTTACCCTGACCCTGAGCCTGCCTGCCGCCGGTACTGTTGCCCCACCTCTGGTTTACTGACCCCTGCCTGCCTAGACCTGTCTATTTACCTGCCCATGTTGGGATATTAAACTATTGTTTATTCAACGTGGCCTGCATCTGGGTCTTACCTTCATACCTGATAGTAAGGCACTACAGAGGGTAGTGCGTATGGCCCAGTACATCACTAGGGCCAAGCTTCCTGCCATCCAGGACCTATATAATAGGTAGTGTCAGAGGAAAGCCCAAAGAATTGTCAGAGACTCCAATCACCCAAGACATAGACTGTTTTCTCTACTACCGCACCGCAAGCGATACCGTAGCGCCAAGTGCAGGAAAAAAAGTTCCTTAACAGCTTCTACACCCAAGCCATAAGATTGGTGAACAATTAATCAAATAGCCACCGGACTATTTCTATTGACAACCCCCCCCCCCCCCCCCCCATTTGTTTGTACATTGCTGCTACTCTCTGTTTATTATCTATGCATAGTAACTTCACCCCTACCCACATGTACAAATTACCTCGACCAACCTGTACCCCTGCACATTGACTCTGTATATAGCCTCGTTATTGTTATTTTATTGTGTTACTTTTCATTATTTTTTACTTTAATTTATTTGGTAAATATTTTCTTGGTTAAGGGCTTGTAAGTAAGCATTTCACGGTAAGGTCTACACTTGTTGTATTCGGCGTATGTTGACAAATAAAGTTTGATTTGAACTGCAACAAACACTCAAACTGGACAGTTTTATCTCAATCTCTTCATTCAAAGACTCAATCGTCGACACTTACTAACAGTTGTGGCTGCTTTGCGTGAGGTGTTGTTGTCTCTACCTTCTTGCCCTTTGTGCTGTTGTCTGTGCCCAATAATGTTTGTACTCTGTTTTGTGCTGCTACCATGTTGTGCTGCTGCCATGATGTTGCCATGTTGTGTTGCTACCATGCTGTGTTGTCATGTGTTGCTGCCATGCTATGTTGTTGTCTTTAGGTCTCTCTTTATGTAGTGTTGTCTCTCGTCGTGATGCGTGTTTTGTCCTATATTTGTATTTTTAATCCCATTCCCCTGTCCCCGTGGGAGGCCTTTTGCCTTTTGGTAAGCCGTCATTGTAAATAAAAATGTGTTCTTAATAACTGACTTGCCTAGTTAAATAAAGGTTAAATAAAAAATCGAAATAAATTTATATTTCAGTAAAAAAATGTTTTGTAAATTTGCACAAAAATCTAAAAACCTGTTTTTGCTTTGTCATTATGGCGTCTTGTGTGTAGATTGATGAGGGGAAAAAACGATTTAATACATTTTAGAATAAGGCTGTAACGTGACAAAATGTGGTATAAGTCAAGGGTCTGAATACTTTCCGAATGCACCGTATGTTAAGTGCAGTGCGTTAGATAACTATAGTATATTAAGGACAGTGCAGTAGATAACTACAGTATATTAAGTACATTGCAGTAGATAACTACAGTATATTAAAGACAGTGCAGTAGATAACTACAGTATATTAAGTACATTGCAGTAGATAACTACAGTATATTAAATACAGTGCAGTAGATAACTACAGTATATTAAGTACATTGCAGTAGATAACTACAGTATATTAAGTACATTGCAGTAGATAACTACAGTATATTAAGTACATTGCAGTAGATAACTACAGTATATTAAATACAGTGCAGTAGATAACTACAGTATATTAAGTACATTGCAGTAGATAACTACAGTATATTAAATACAGTGCTGTAGATAACTACAGTATATTAAGTACATTGCAGTAGATAACTACAGTATATTAAATACAGTGCTGTAGATAACTACAGTATATTAAGTACATTGCAGTAGATAACTACAGTATATTAAATACAGTGCTGTAGATAACTACAGTATATTAAGTACATTGCAGTAGATAACTACAGTATATTAAATACAGTGCTGTAGATAACTACAGTATATTAAGTACATTGCAGTAGATAACTACAGTATATTAAATACAGTGCTGTAGATAACTACAGTATATTAAGTACATTGCAGTAGATAACTACAGTATATTAAATACAGTGCTGTAGATAACTACAGTATATTAAGTACAGTGCATTAGGTAACTACAGTATAATAAGTATAGTGCCGTAGGGAAAAGGAGTATATTAAAACCAGTGCAGTAAATATCTACAGCATATTAAGTCCAGTGCAGTAGGTAACTACAGTATAATAAGTACAGTGCAATAGGTAACTACAGTATATTAAGTACAGTGCAGTAGCCAGAAGTTGACAGGTTTGTTGACATAACATAAAATACATTACATTCCATAACTCCAACTGGTGGAGAATGTTGGAAGTGCTGGGAGTTCTCACAGCACAGGTGGCACAGAAATATTTCTCTGAGACACAATCCCCACAGCGCCATAGATCAGCCTCCTCCAAACTCCACACACACTGCAGATGGCATTTGGTGGTGGACATTCCAACTCCACTGCAGGCATGTGTGGTAGCTCCCTCAACCCTTTCCCAGATTCTAGTCAGGTCTCTGTAAACCAGCGCTGCTCATTTTCTTCTAAAAGATGGCATCTCTTAAAGAAAAAAAGACAATGACAGCTATGTTTGATTCATTCTAAATGCAGATATAATATACATATATACATGATACATAGTTATCAACCATAATGCATGACGAGTGGAGGTACATTGCTTACACTCTTAATTAAAGACGGTTATGGGAAGGAAGTTGTGCTTCGCACAGGCATAAGTAGTCTGAAATGGATTTAGAGACAGGTGATGACACACTTCAACAAGCATGGGACAGGTAGGTATATATTGGGCATCTTGGATAATGAATGATTATTGTTGGAATTGTTATAATATACTATACTATCTAATACTTACCTAGTCCAGTGATTCCCAGCCTTTTTTGGTCATTGTGGCCCCAATCACATCTTGCTCTGCTCAGAGTGCCCCCAAAGTACCCCCACATTTGCATTTTACATGTAGGCATATGAAAATAGTCTTTCCAAGTACCCTATTTGGATATGTCACAACTTCTGCCGAAGTTGGTGCCTCTCCTTGTTCGGGCGGCGTTCAGCGGTCGACGTCACCGGCTTTCTAGCCGGCACCGATCTATGTTTCTTTTTCCATTTGTTTTGTCTTGATTGTACACACCTGGTTTCCATTACGTTATAATGTATTCCCTATTTAATCCTCTGGTTCCCACATGGTTTTGTGCGTGTTTGTTCTTTGTTAAGTGGTCGCTCTTTTGTGTCGAACTGGAATATGATTCCCTGTATGGAATTAGTTTGTGATTTATTCGAGTAAAGTACGATTTTACTCAGTTCTGTGTCCTGCGCCTGACTCCGTCCTACCCGCTACACACTGACACTTGACAGGATATTGGTTCCTGATTGGGAACCACTGGCCTAGTTTATCTATATAAGCCACATTAGATCATGTCTTTTGCCTACCTGTTCCTTTCATCCCAATTATCATCTCATTTGATTGGTGTAAACAAGGGATAGAGGGATTTTCCACCACAATTTATTAAGGCGAGTGATCAAGTGATCAAGAGTGCACTTCAGGCTTAAGGACATAGGGTGCATCCTGATTCTGGATGCCTGATGAAGACTTAAGGGTCGAAACGTTGTGATAAATAAAGTCCACGAGATGCATACAACTCCAGCACCCGCGGAAAGTACTTGGATGTGCGTATGTTTTTCAGCTTTTGCACTTGCACACTCCCTCATGGATTTAAAAGTATAGTAATGGTGTAAGCATTGGCTAGAGGGAGTTTAAATCCATGTGAGAAAGTGTACTAATGCACAATTTGCCTAGTCCCCTTACATATCTACCTCCATCACTCCAGTATCCCTCCACATGTAAATATGGTATTGGAAATATTTCCTGTATATAGTATGCTTACTTACTTACTTTATTGTGTATTTCATATTTCCTATTCTTATTTATTTTGTTTTATTTTTTAGTAATAGATTGTTATTGATTATTGCATTGTTGGGTTTTGAGTTTGCAAGAAAGGCATTTCACTGTACTTGTGCATGTGACATTAAAACTTGAAATGAATTAAGACACTGCCAGAGAAAGGAGATGCAGCCTAGCACCCAAGACAGGAAATAACACCGTGCCCGGGAAATTTAAGTAAAAAATACTCTCACTCAACAAATGATATCCCCTACTATGGGTCATATTCTGGGACTATCCCAGTATAATTGTTTTTTAAAATCCATTACATTAGCATGTAAATCACAATTTTTAAAACAATGCGATTGGGTACCTTTGACCTTGAAGAAAAAGGAAGTCAGAAGATCTAGTTTTAGTTACAGCACAATCAAAAATGTATGAAAATTGTAATTACCTCCACTAACTTGTATGGGGTGTAATAACAGGTGTGGTTGATGATTTTTTGCCTACTGTAAACATATTGCACTCTGAAATTATGATATTAATAGGATTTGAACCAGTCTGGCCAACTAGTGTGCAAGGCTTAGCCCCTCTCTGAATTATATTGTGTTATTTCTGATGATAATTCTGGATTATATCGACTGATAGGCTCTGTATGGGGTATGGGTGGGGGCAAAGCCCCATGTATTCGTTCAAACTCTATTTTTACTCTCACAACAAAAACAGTAGGCGGCTTCTGTTGTGAAAAACAACTGCAGATCCGGGCCACTGCTTTTTCATAACAGAAGCCGCCCACTGCTTATGTTGTGAGAGAGAAAAAATAAGAGTTTGAGCGAAAACATGGGGGTTTAATTTTGGCACAACCATAGCCGCATGGATGGCATTGGGAAAGGTGCGTCTTTGCGCTAAATCCCGCCCACTCGAACGACGGTTATTGTGGCATTTTATCAAATTAGATTAGCTCACTCACAGCGTTCTGTCTCCTCCATTCTCTCTCGCCTGCTTTTGAAAAAATTCAAAGTTAATGTAGGAGAGTCAGCGAGAAGCGCAAACGTGGATGAAAATGCGCTTGCTTGAAATGAGACTGGGAATTCAAGACCTCGGAAATCTCTGACTTCAGGCAATTTATGTTCAACTCAACTGGGAAAAATCTTTTGAATGGTCGTCCAACTCGGAATTCCAACTCGGCATCTCGAACCTTTTTCTAAAACTCCGACTTTCCGACCTGAAGATCACTGATGTCATGATTTGACCTTGATTTTTCCAAGTCCCCAGTTTCAACAGTCCTTCTCCACTTGTGTGTTATTATGCAAATTACATTTACAAGGGTGGATCCCAAAAGCCAGGGGCGCAACTTTCACTGGGGACATGTCTTCCATGTCTTTTTTTAGACCAGAGGAAATAGTGCCTCCTACTGGCCCTCCAACACCACTTCCAGCAGCATCTGGTATCCCATCCAGGGACTGACCAGGACCAACCCTGCTTAGCTTCAGAAGCAAGCCAGCAGTGGTATGCAGGGTGGTATGCTGCTGGCCGTGCTGTGCCAAGGTGAGCAACTGTCCAGGACAGATTGTGCCGGCTCAGCGGTCCTGGTCTCCAGTGCGTCTCCTCGGCCCAGGATATCCTGCGCCAGCTCTACGCACGGTATCCCCAGTTCGCCAGCACAACCCAGTGTGGCCTGTGCCAGCTCCTCACACTTGCCGTGGTACAGGGGATATCCAGCCAGGACGCGTTGTGCCAGCTCCACGCACCCGGCCTCCAGTGCGTCTCTCCAGCCCGGGGCGTCCTGTGGCAGTTCCATGCACTCTGCCTCCAGTGATGATCCATGGCACGAAGCCTCCAGTGAGGATCCATGGCACAAAGCCTCCAGTGATGATCCATGGCACGAAGCCTCCAGTGATGATCCACGGCATGATGCCTCCAGCAACGATCCACGGCACGAAGCCTCCAGCGACGATCCACGGCACGAAGCCTCCAGCGACGATCCACGGCACGAAGCCTCCAGCGACGATCCACGGCCCGAAGCCTATAGCGACAATCCACGGCCCGAAGCCTCCAGTGATGATCCACGGCCCGAAGACTCCAGCGACGATCCAAGGCCCGAAGCCTCCAGCGACGGTCCCCGGTCCGGAGCCTCCAGTGACGGTCCCCGGTCCGGAGCGTGCAGTGACGGTCCCCAGTCCGGAGCCTGCAGCAACGGTCCCCAGCCTCCAGAGACGGTTCCCAGTCCGAAGTCCGCGACAACGATCTACGGTCCAGAGTCCACAACGACGATCTACGGCCCGGAGTCTGCGGCAACAATCTACGGTCCGGAGTCCGCGACGACAATCTACGGCGACGATCCCCGCACCAGGGGCGCCACCAAAGTGGGGGGAGCCTCAAGCGGAGCGGGGTCTGCCTCCACCGAGATGCCCACCCGGACCCTCCCCTATAGGTTCAGGTTTGCGGCCGGAGTCCGCACCTTGGGGGGGGGGTACTGTCACGCCCTGACCTTAGGGAGCCTTGTTTATTCTCTATCTGGTTAGGTCAGGGTGTGACTTGGGTGTGCAAATCTATGTTTCTATTTCTTTGTTGGCCTAGTATGGTTCCAAACAGAGGCAGCTGTTTATCATTGCCTCTGATTGGGGATCATACTTAGGCAGCCTTTTTTCCCACCTTAGATTGTGGGATCTTGTTTGTGTGTAGTTGCTTTCTGCACTGCATATAGCTTTACATTCATTTTCTTATTTTGTTTTTCGGTGTCATTTTGAATAAAGAAAAAATGTACACCTACCACGCTGCACCTTGGTCTCATTCTAACGACGGACTTAACAGGGTAGTCTGGCTGAAATTTGATATAAGAGTTTCTTAAAGACAATCAAAAGTTGTCTTTGTATTTTATTTGTAAGAGTTGTTAATTTGTTAGCCTATTGGTTAAAGGTGCAACACAATATTGATTATTGAATTATCATTTATCTAGTTCTGTCTTATCAATCACTTAAACATATTTAATAATCTCTTACCTAGCTTGACTGTGGGCATTTTTGCTTACTTTTTGTTGTTCTAAATAGAGACGGCTAGAAGGGCCATGGGTCATATTAGATTGTGTAGAAATTCAGGAAATGTGCTTTAGATGCCCCCCAAAATTTGAGGACCCCAGAACCCCTGCCAAGTTATGTCCCCCTCTGCAAATAGCACTGCTGGGTGATTTAAAAGGTTATAGTCATTAAATCAACAATATAATAATACTCTTAGCAAAATCTTTTTTTATTTATTTACAATATGTAAAATCTATGACAATAGAAAGGACTTTTGTTAAACATCACAGCACAGTTTAAAAAATGTATGGCAAATAGAAATCAAAACTAGATGGTGTTTAGAGATAGATGGGAGGGGTTGAGTGGAGCTGAAGGACATTGTAAAATATACTATCTGTAAAATTTGTATAGTATGTATAAACTGGAAGTAGAAGCCTAAGTGTTGTTATCCATTGGTTTACTCCAATCAGTGGAGGGATGGTAGGGTTAGAGGATTAATAATAAAGGAAAATATATTTTACAAATATATTTACAAAAAAATATATGGGGGATTGGAAATGATGCAGACAATTACATTGATGGAAGCCACAATCTATCTGCAATACTAAAGCTGATCTACCCCCTAAAAAAACTAACAAAAAACAAAGTTGCGCCCCTGCCCAAAATAAATGTGTAAAGTGACCAAAACAAATTAAGTTAGTTGTGAATGTTTTTAACCTCCGACAAAAGCTGATTCAAAGGGGTCTGTCAGATTTCAAAACTCTTCCGCAATTGGATACACATGAGTAACCTTTTTCGTCACTAGTTATGACAGCCATAAAGTCAGAAAGCCCGCCTACTCGACCTATCAAATGAGGGAGTATGATGACACGTATGCCGACCCGTTTGCAGGGGTAGACGAGACACATGCATTTCTTTTATCTAGTGATCCATCAATGATTTGGTCATTTTTTTGCTATAATAAATCCAACCGCTCTAAAAGCAAAGTGTTAATCGGAAATCTTATTCAAGCGAAGCTTGCAAGCTTATCATGATGTTTGCCTTTACCCATAGTTACTTGTCTTCACCAATGTTCCCTCTAATTTTTGGGGTCACTAAGCAAATTTCAGGTCTGCTGAGAGCAAACTTTAACTTTCAGCGCGCATTTACTGTGAACACTGAGGCTGATGGCCATGTAGGCTACTGTGGCAATTTGATCATAATGTAGGCCTACGAGAGTGACCTACAATCAAAAACAATGGAGAAAATGCATCCCATAACAGTTTCACATGGAAATAGCTGTTCTATCATTCAGTCTGCAGTAGCAACCAATGTGTGGTGTTCAATGTAGGCCTAGATTCCATGTGACTTGAAAAAAACTTGCAGGGCTTGACATTAACTGTTTATCCACTAGTTCTTCAGACAAGGAGGTGACAAGGAGGTGACTGATAATGTTGTGTTGTTTGATGCAAGAAACCACTTGACAAAATAAAATGCATTATTATTCCCATACCATTAGTACAGAGAATCAGACAAATTATGCTACCCTCTGCCTACTGGCTACTTCGCTTATTCAAGCCTGTCTCAAAATACAACACTACCCCTTTAAGACAAAAAAAAGCTCTTTACCTGACTCGCTTTTCAAAGATGTCTAGAAATGTACACGTTTGGTGTTCTTGTAGGAAGCAATCACTCCCCTATTGCTGACTCCAAATTATCTATAACTGGGCTAACTCACTAACTAGCAAAAGATATGAACAAAATGTCCTCACATGGCTACATGTAGTACTCGCTTTGAACTCAAAACAAGTGCATCTACTCACAACCGCTCAGCTGTAAACACAGTCCAGTTCAAAGGGAATGGCACAGATCCATATATGGCAATGGTCTATTTGCATAAAGGCCAACTGCAGCTCTGATTGCATGTCAATCCAATAGAATCCTACTCCGGTGCGTTCTGCTTAGAAACAAAATATCTTGCATAGTTTTGGTATGTTGCATTGAATGTGGCTAATATTGCGTTGCCTAGTGGTTAGAGCGTTGGACTAGTATCCGGAAGGTTGCAAGTTCAAATCCCCGAGCTGACAAGGTACAAATCTGTCGTTCTACCCCTGAACAGGCAGTTAACCCACTGTTCCTAGGCCGTCATTGAAAATAAGAATTTGTTCTTAACTGACTTGCCTAGTTATATAAAGGTAAAATAAAATAAATAAATAAAACAATTGCCAAAGTAAAGGGAAATGCTTATAGTGTTAACTGGGGAAAATCTAAAAGTGGTCAACAACCTTTTCTGAGTCCAAATCACTTTCTGAGTCCAAATTCAAGTCAAAATCTCCCAGGTCCTCCCGGGTGGCACAGTAGTCTATGGCACAGTGGTCTCCGTTACTGCATCACAGCGCTAGTTGTGCCACCAGAGACTCTTGGTTCGCAACCAGGCTCTGTCGCAGCCGGCCGCGACCGGGAGGTCCGTGGGGAGTCGCACAATTGGCCTAGCGTCGTCCGGGTTAGGGAGAGCTTGGCCGGTAGGGATATCCTTGTCTCATTGTGCACCAGCAACTCCTGTGGCGGGCTGGGCGCAGTGTGCACCAACAAAGGAAGACAGGTGCACCAATGTTCCTCTGACACATTGGTGCGGCTGGCTTCCGAGCCCATACGGGAGTTGTAGCGATGAGACAAGATATTAATTACTAACAACAATTGGATACCACGAAATTGGGGAGAAAAAAGAGGTAAAATGTATCAAATAAAAATATATTTTAAAAATGCAACAATTGAAAACAGTACTGTAGCAACTAAGTTTGTGCAGTAAGCTAAAGGCCCAATACATGATCACTGCATATTGGCTTTGCTTGAATTGCCCAGCATTTTTGTTCAGGCCATTTAAAATATATATATTTTTTTAAATATATACTTGTGAGGCACAGTTGAGTGAGCATAAATTTAAATAATTAGCTTTTTATTTTACTGGGATGATGGCATCTGCTTCCAGTGGTCAGTCTCAGTGGAGGGAGAGAACAGCAGTCTGCCTTTCAACAGCTCTTCTAGCTAAGGGCGAAATTCGAGTCGAACCGCATTATTTCTGCCTCATGCACAAATTCATATTTTTACTCCTATGAACAGAGAAAGTGAAACATTCCTATATATTAAAAAAGACCTAAGCCACTGATAATAACAACAACGTAAGCCTTTAGATCAGTGGAGGCTCCTCCTCAGAGGAACGGGAGGACCATCCTCCTCAGTGAATTTCATACAAAAATTGAAATTGTAAAACATTTCAAAAGTTATCCTTTTTAGATAATTGATTAAAACACACTATTTTGCAAAGAAGGTCTACAGTAGCCTCAACAGCACTCTGTAGGGTAGCACCATGGTGTAGCCATAGGACAGCTAGCTTCCGTCCTCCTCTTGGTACATTGACTTCAATACAAAACCTAGGATGCTCATGGTTCTCATCCCCTTCCATAGACTTACATAATAATTATGACAACTTCCGGAGGACATCCCTACAGCCTATCAGAGCTCTTTCAGCATGAACTGACATGTTGTCCACCCAATCAAAGGATCAGGGAATTAATCTAGTACTGAATTCATAAGCTACAGCTAGCTAGCACTGCAGTGTGGTGCACAAAATGTGGTGAGTAGACTCAAAGACAGAAAAAGACAATGGTTGAACAGTTTTGAATAAATTAATTTCCTCCCAAATGAAGGAGAAGCCAGAGAGAAATAGGGACAGAAAGATTTTGTCCTTTTTTTTCACTTTCAGTTTCACTTTCTTAGATAGCAAATGGAGCTAGCTAGTAGCCAAACAGAGGGATGCTATGTTAGCTAGCTGGCTATGACTTTCCAACAACACTGGAACTCTTCTGAGTCAATGTAAGCTTTTGGTATTACTAATTTATTGCCACCGGGGCCCTCCAGTGTAACTGCTAACTGACTGTACACTGTAATATTACCACATGATTTTAGCGGGTTCACTAACGCATTCGTTTTTTCTATGCTGACTATGACATTACTTTAGCTAATATGGTGACAACGATGTAGGCTGTGTGTAGCGGTTTGGCTTGGAAAGTTGTTTTCTCCTGGTCACATACAGCTGATGTGTTGTGCATTGAAGTCCACAAGCGAAGGGAAGAGGTGAGAGGAGGAGAGCGCATAGATGCGACAAAGAATACAACGTGGCTGCTATGAAAGTGAACTGTGTTCACACGTTATCAGGGGTGTATTCATTCCACTGATTCTGTTGAATTTTTTTTCTTAAACAGAAGCAACGCGGTATTGAATATCACTGTCTGTGACCTCAAATTTGTCTCTCGACCTGGGTGCACCTACGTTGGTTGTAACAAATGCATGAGGGCTATAGGGAAAAGTAGAGTATCATGTAGTAGCCTAAACCTATCGCTGTTACATTGAACTGGGTGAATGGAATATGAATGACAGTGATCCAATATGTTCGTAATAGAAATAAGGCCATGCTCATAAAAAAGAAACTCATCCTCCCTCATCTTAAATGGCACTGACCACCACTGCTATAGATACACTTTCCTACTCATTCATTACTGCTGCAGTGCTTGTTGTAGCCGTGGAAATAGGAAGAACGTGCATTTTATGGCTTATACAATTTGAATACAAAGTGTTAACAGTGCTGAGTAAGAACTTAAACATGAACTCACTCATAAAAACAGCAGCTCTTTGCTGTATTCATTGACAGTCTCTCTCTAGTCATGGTTTTAAACTATTTTTTAAAAAATCTTACAGTATCTGTCATGTTGTCTTGTCTCTGTCCTTTCCCTTCACCCTGTCTCCCTCTGCTGGTCGTGTCAGGTTACCTTTTCTCCCCTTCTTTCCCCCAGCTGTTCCCTGTCTCCTCCTAACTACCCATTCACCCCGTTCCCCACCTGTTCCCTTTTTCCCTCTGATTAGGTCCCTATATCTCCCTCTGTTTCTGCTCCTGTCCTTGTCGGATTCTTGTTTGTTTGTGTTTCATGCCTGAGCCAGACTATCGTCATGTTTGCTGTAACCTTGTCCTGTCCTGTCGGAATCTGCCGGTCTATCTGAGCCTACCTATGTTTTGTTATTAAAGAAGCTCTGTTTAAGTTAGTTCGCTTTTGGGTCCTCATTCACTCACCATAACAGAAGAATCCGACCAAGAATGGACCCAGCGACTTCGGATCCTCTCCACTCAGCCGTCGGGATCCAGGGAGCGATGCTAGGCAGACACGAGCAGGAAGTGTCTGCTGCTCGACATGCCGTTGAGACCCTGGCCACCCAAGTCTCCAACCTCACAGAACAGGTTCACCATCTCCGCCTCGATCCACCGGCCACTTCCAGGGCTTTCGAATCTCCGGAGCCCAGAATCAATAACCCGCCGTGTTACTCTGGGGAGCCCACTGAATGCCGCTCGTTCCTCACCCAGTGTGATATTGTGTTTTCTCTCCAGCCCAACACTTACTCCAGGAGCACTGCTCGTGTCGCCTACGTCATATCTCTCCTTATTGGACGGGCTCGTGAGTGGGGCACGGCAATCTGGGAGGCAAGGGCTGAGTGTACTAACCAGTATCAGGACTTTAAGGAGGAGATGATACGGGTTTTTGATCGATCTGTTTTTGGGGAGGAGGCTTCCAGGGCCCTGTCTTCCCTATGTCAAGGTAATCGATCCATAACAGACTACTCTATTGAGTTTCGCACTCTTGCTGCCTCCAGTGGCTGGAACGAGCCGGCTTTGCTCGCTCGTTTTCTGGAGGGTCTCCGCGCAGAGGTAAAGGATGAGATTCTCTCCCGGGAGGTCCCTTCCAGCGTGGATTCCCTGATTGAACTCGCTATTCGCATTGAGCGACGGGTTGATCTGCGTCACCGAGCTCGTGGAAAGGAGCTCGCGTTCTCCATTGCCCCCCTCTCCGCATCACTACCATCTTCCTCTGCCGGCTCGGGAGCTGAGCCTATGCAGCTGGGAGGTATCCGCATCTCGACTAAGGAGAGGGAACGGAGAATCACCAACCGCCTCTGTCTCTATTGCGGTTCTGCTGGTCATTTTGTCACTTCATGTCCAGTAAAAGCCAGAGCTCATCAGTAAGCGGAGGGCTACTGGTGAGCGCTACTACTCCTGTCTCTCCTTCAAGATCCTGCACTACCTTGTCGGTCCATCTACGCTGGACCGGTTCGTCAGCTTCCTGCAGTGCCTTAATAGACTCTGGGGCGGAGGGCTGTTTTATGGACGAGACCTGGGCTCGGGAACATGACATTCCTCTCAGACAGTTAAGGGAGTCCACGGCCTTGTTCGCCCTGGATGGTAGTCCTCTCCCCAGGATTCAGCGTGAGACGCTACCTTTAACCCTCACTGTTTCTGGTAATCATAGCGAAACCATTTCTTTTTTGATTTTTCGTTCACCTTTTACACCTGTTGTTTTGGGCCATCCCTGGCTAGTTTGTCATAATCCTTCCATTAATTGGTCTAGTAATTCTATCCTCTCCTGGAACGTCTCTTGTCATGTGAAATGTTTAATGTCTGCTATCCCTCCTGTTTCCTCTGTCTCTTCTTCACAGGAGGAGCCTGGTGATTTGACAGGGGTGCCGGAGGAATATCACGATCTGCGCACGGTGTTCAGTCGGTCCAGGGCCACCTCTCTTCCTCCACACCGGTCGTATGATTGTAGTATTGATCTCCTTCCGGGAACCACTCCCCCCCGGGGTAGACTATACTCTCTGTCGGCTCCCGAACGTAAGGCTCTCGAGGATTATTTGTCTGTAGCTCTTGACGCCGGTACCATAGTCCCCTCCTCCTCTCCCGCCGGAGCGGGGGTTTTTTTTGTCAAGAAGAAGGACGGGTCTCTGCGCCCCTGCATAGATTATCGAGGGCTGAATGACATAACAGTTAAGAATCGTTATCCGCTTCCTCTTATGTCTTCAGCCTTCGAGATCCTGCAGGGAGCCAGGTTTTTCACTAAGTTGGACCTTCGTAACGCTTACCATCTCGTGCGCATCAGGGAGGGGGACGAGTGGAAGACGGCGTTTAACACTCCGTTAGGGCACTTTGAATACCGGGTTCTTCCTTTCGGCCTCGCTAACGCTCCAGCTGTCTTTCAGGCATTAGTCAATGATGTCCTGAGAGACATGCTGAACATCTTTGTTTTCGTTTACCTTGACGATATCCTGATTTTTTCACCGTCACTCCAGATTCATGTTCAGCACGTTCGACGTGTCCTCCAGCGCCTTTTAGAGAATTGTCTTTTTGTGAAGGCTGAGAAGTGCACTTTTCATGCCTCCTCCGTCACATTTCTCGGTTCTGTTATTTCCGCTGAAGGCATTAAGATGGATCCCGCTAAAGTCCAAGCTGTCATTGATTGGCCCGTCCCTAAGTCACGCGTCGAGCTGCAGCGCTTTCTCGGCTTCGCGAACTTCTATCGTCGTTTCATCCGTAATTTCGGTCAGGTGGCCGCTCCTCTCACAGCCCTTACTTCTGTCAAGACGTGCTTTAAGTGGTCCGTTTCCGCCCAGGGAGCTTTTGATCTCCTCAAGAATCGTTTTACATCCGCTCCTATCCTTGTTACACCTGACGTCTCTAGACAGTTCGTTGTCGAGGTTGACGCGTCAGAGGTGGGCGTGGGAGCCATTCTTTCTCAGCGCTCCCTCTCTGACGACAAGGTCCACCCATGCGCGTATTTTTCTCATCGCCTGTCGCCGTCGGAACGTAACTATGATGTGGGTAACCGCGAACTGCTCGCCATCCGGTTAGCCCTAGGCGAATGGCGACAGTGGTTGGAGGGGGCGACCGTTCCTTTTGTCGTTTGGACTGACCATAGGAACCTTGAGTACATCCGTTCTGCCAAACGACTTAATGCGCGTCAGGCGCGTTGGGCGCTGTTTTTCGCTCGTTTCGAGTTCGTGATTTCTTATCGTCCGGGCTCTAAGAACACCAAGCCTGATGCTTTGTCTCGTCTCTTCAGTTCTTCAGTAGCCTCCACTGACCCCGAGGGGATTCTCCCTGAGGGGCGTGTTGTCGGGTTGACTGTCTGGGGAATTGAGAGGCAGGTAAAACAAGCGCTCACTCACACTCCGTCGCCGCGCGCTTGTCCTAGGAACCTTCTTTTCGTTCCCGTTCCTACTCGTCTGGCCGTTCTTCAGTGGGCTCACTCTGCCAAGTTAGCCGGCCACCCTGGCGTTCGGGGTACGCTTGCTTCCATTCGCCAGCGTTTTTGGTGGCCCACCCGGGAGCATGACACGCGTCGTTTCGTGGCTGCTTGTTCGGTCTGCGCGCAGACTAAGTCCGGTAACTCTCCTCCTGCCGGCCGTCTCAGGCCGCTTCCTATTCCCTCTCGACCGTGGTCTCACATCGCCTTAGATTTTGTCACCGGACTGCCTTCGTCAGCGGGGAAGACTGTTATTCTTACGGTTGTCGATAGGTTCTCTAAGGCGGCCCATTTCATTCCCCTTGCTAAGCTTCCTTCTGCTAAAGAGACGGCACAAATCATCATCGAGAATGTTTTCAGAATTCATGGCCTTCCGTCAGACGTCGTTTCGGACAGAGGTCCGCAATTCACGTCTCAATTTTGGAGGGAGTTTTGCCGTTTGATTGGGGCTTCCGTCAGTCTCTCTTCCGGCTTTCACCCCCAGTCTAACGGTCAAGCAGAACGGGCCAATCAGACTATTGGTCGCATCTTACGCAGTCTTTCTTTTCGCAACCCTGCGTCTTGGTCAGAACAGCTCCCCTGGGCAGAATACGCCCACAACTCGCTTCCTTCGTCTGCGACCGGGCTATCTCCTTTTCAGAGTAGCCTCGGGTACCAGCCTCCGCTGTTCTCATCTCAGTTCGCCGAGTCCAGCGTCCCCTCCGCTCAGGCTTTTGTCCAATGTTGCGAGCGCACCTGGAAGAGGGTCAGGTCTGCACTTTGCCGTTATAGGACGCAGACTGTGAGGGCTGCTAATAAGCGTAGAACTAAGAGTCCTAGATATTGTCGCGGTCAGAGAGTTTGGCTCTCCACTCAGAACCTTCCCCTTAAGACGGCTTCTCGCAAGTTGACCCCGCGGTTCATTGGTCCGTTCCGTATTTCTCGGGTCATTAATCCTGTCGCAGTTCGACTTCTTCTTCCGCGATACCTTCGTCGCGTCCACCCGGTCTTCCACGTCTCCTGCATTAAGCCCGTTCTTCGCGCCCCCGCTCGTCTTCCCCCCCCCCCCCCCCATCCTTGTCGAGGGCGCACCCATCTACAGGGTCCGCAGGATTTTGGACATGCGTCCTCGGGGCCGTGGTCACCAGTACCTTGTCGATTGGGAGGGGTACGGTCCTGAGGAGAGGAGTTGGGTTCCCTCTCGGGACGTGCTGGACCGTGCGCTGATCGAGGATTTCCTCCGTTGCCGCCAGGTTTCCTCCTCGAGTGCGCCAGGAGGCGCTCGGTGAGTGGGGGGGTACTGTCATGTTGTCTTGTCTCTGTCCTTTCCCTTCACCCTGTCTCCCTCTGCTGGTCGTGTCAGGTTACCTTTTCTCCCCTTCTTTCCCCCAGCTGTTCCCTGTCTCCTCCTAACTACCCATTCACCCCGTTCCCCACCTGTTCCCTTTTTCCCTCTGATTAGGTCCCTATATCTCCCTCTGTTTCTGCTCCTGTCCTTGTCGGATTCTTGTTTGTTTGTGTTTCATGCCTGAGCCAGACTATCGTCATGTTTGCTGTAACCTTGTCCTGTCCTGTCGGAATCTGCCGGTCTATCTGAGCCTACCTATGTTTTGTTATTAAAGAAGCTCTGTTTAAGTTAGTTCGCTTTTGGGTCCTCATTCACTCACCATAACAGTATCAACTTTGCTGTAATTTTTATGCCAAGTAAAATGTTCAAAGTTTCACAGAAAAATTTTGAAATTGGCTGATTTAAGATGAAAACTCAAACCCTCTAACTTTATTTGGTACCTAGGCACCTACTATAGTAATTTATTTAACTTAACATAGCCTTGCAGTCCATCTTTTTGGTATTTTGTACCAGTTTCCATCTCTGTACAAGGCATGGTCGTCAAGCTATGGAAGATAGCAAAGCATTAATAATTGATTGGACCCACATGGCACTTTTCTAGACACCCAAAGATCTTTATAGTGTAAGTGGAAACTCATCACCCAAACCCCACTTACATACTCTATTTTATTGACCCTCTTCGGGGGACAAAAGTAACTGTTTGACATTTTAGTTTTGAATAGATATTATTCATACATGGTACTTTTATACCCAGTATTACATGATAGGAATACAGTTTGATATACACATTACACAATTTTATTTTACTAGACAAGTCAGTTAAGAACAAATTCCTATTTTACAATGACGGCCTACCCTGGCAAAACCCTCCCCTAACCCTGACAACGCTAGGCCAATATTGTGCGCCGCCCTATGGGACTCCCGATCACGGCTGGTTGTGTTACAGCCCAGGATCGAACCAGGGTCTTTAGTGATCCCTCGAGCACTGAGCTATCAAGGAGGGGGGTTTGGGAAGATGGAAGATGGAGGCGGATGTTTTGTTTCAAATTGATGGCGCGTCGAATGGAGATGAGAAGGAATGGATTACAGTGGCAAACAAAAAAGGGAAACAAGAGAAGTAAAGTGGTTGTGGGACTACCTGCCACTACCTCTCCATCATTTTCCATCCTAATTGCAGCCAGCTATACAAGATGTGCAGCTGCAGTCAATTAAGTCTATGTCGCGAGATGCCACACCTTATAATGAGTGGTTTAGACACCGGGTGGGTCCAAAAGCCGGTCTTTCCCACCCGTACACACCTCGGGTGGCAATACTTGAAGATCTGATAACATTCAATATCAAAAATATGCAAAAGTAGAAAAAATCTGAACGGAGCAAATACTTTTTCACGGCACTGTACATGTTGGGGTATGCTATTCACAAGGACATATTGTTCCGTCTCACGATTCCAGAGCATGAAACGGCACAGGGGATATTCAGTGTTCTTCATGGCTATATTGACGAAAAACAGATTCCATAGGATCGAATGGTGGGCTTTTGCACAGATAGGGCTCCATCTATGGCGGGTAGGCAGGCAGGCCTCTGCATTCTTGTTATGAATGTGTTTCTCTCTGCCATATGGATGCATTGTATGACACACGAGAAAAACTGGCGGCAAAAGAGCTAAGCACAGAACTCTTGAGATATACTGCAGCAGGTAACTTCGATTGTAAACATGGTTGGGTAGGTTACTTTCTAAATGTAATCCTGTGAGTTACTAGTTACCTGTCAAATTGTAATCAGCAACGTAACTTGGATTACCCACACTCAGTAACATAAACTGATTACATTCTCCTTAAGAGGCATTAGAAGACAAAAATGTATGTTACCAATTGAATGACATCTGTTTCAGGATAAATCAATGTTACATATTACATAGCTGGCCATATATGGATGTAGGCTTCTTCTAACCCATCGCTTTCTACTACATATAATAAATCTATGATTAAATTACAACTTTACATTAATAACCAAAGTATCAGAATTCCATTAATTCCAATAAATGTTATTCTTGAAGATCAAGGGGTATAAGACTTGGCAATATGGAAGTATAGATTACCTAAATTGTTTTACCTGAGTATAACCCCAAAACTAAGGCTCATTGATTCGAGTTGAAAAATAAATGCTGTTTTTATGGAATGGCATGCTTGGAGCACTACTGAAAAGTGATATTTACATGTGAAAAATTAATTCTGCATTTGCATTTATATCTACAATGTTTACAAACATTGGAGAAAAACAAGCTTCTAGTTTGGGTTCTCATGGAGTGTGACAGTTGAATTAAGCTCATGAGGCATTTTATAAGTTATATTATTCAAGAATCAATGGAGATGTATAGTACCAGTCTCAAGTTTGGAGACCTACGTTTTTCTTTATTTTTACTATTTTCTACAATGGTGAAGACATCAAAACTATGAAATAAAAGATTATTCAAAGTAGCCACCCTTTGCTTTGCACAATCTTGGCATTCTCTCAACCAGCTTCATGAGGTAGTCACTTGGATTGCATTTCAATTCACGTGTGTACCTTGTTAATTTGTTGAATTTATTTCCTTCTTAATGTGTTTGAGCCAATCAGGTGAAGCTGGTTGAGAGAATGCCAAGAGTGCAAAGCTGTCAAAGCAAAGGGTGGCTACTTTGAAGAAGCTCAAAAAATATATATTTTGATTTGTTTAACTTTTCTTTGGTTACTACATGATTCCATATGTGTTATTTCATAGTTTTAATGTCTTCACTATTATTCTACAAAGTAGAAAATAGTACAAATAAAGAAAAACCCTTGAATGAGTAGGTGTCCAAACTTTTGACTGGTACTACATGTATGTGTTTTTTTTATCAGCATGAATTAGATTGAGCAATAAAAGCCCCACGTGTATTCCATAGGCTGGGCTGTAGCCTACAAAAGCCTATTCCTACTCTTATCCCGCAATCCATCAAACCCATTTTGTGTGCCATCATAGTGGTCTCTGATTTGTGCTCAGACTTTTTATTTAACTAGGCAAGTCAGTTAAGAACACATTCTTATTTTACAATGATGGCCTACCCCAGCCAAACCCGGACGACGCTGGGCCAATTGTGCGCCGCGCTATGGGACTCCCAATCACCGCCGGATGTGATACAGCCTGGATGGAACAAACGTAAATTTGCGCCTTTTTCAATGCTGATTTGAATGTCATTGAGAAAACAAGTGTCAAATATTTTTTTTCGCAAACATCGTTTATGAATTTAAAAGTAATCTAAGTAATCTAGTTTTTCAAAAGTATCTAATCTGATTAGACTACTTTTGCTGGTAACGTAACGGTTTAGTTACCATTTTTATAATCCCTTACTACATGTAATGGTAATCCGTTACTCTCCAACCCTGATTGTAAACTTTATACTGTGCATCAAACCACATCCACTGCACGCACGCCTGTTCTTAAAACTATGTGGAGATATGGGATCAGAGCATGCCAATTTTCTATTTCACACTGAGGCTTAGTTGTTATCGAGGGGGAGTGCTGGAAAGACTTTCCGCATTGAGAGAGGAACTGTTGTCATTCACAATGGATGTAAAACAAATGACTTGGTTGATTTTCTATGTAATGAAAATAAAATGTAACCTTGCCTATGTAACAGACTGGGAAACTGAACGCAAGCATGCACGGTAAATACAAAAACATTATTCAGTGTATTCAGAGGAAATAATTCTTATTGAAGTCTTTCAAAAGCGAACCATGAACACTTCCCTCCGCTGTGCATGGTTCTAACAGAAAACAGCATAAGTAAATGTCATCCCTCGTGTGGGACTGCTCACCTCCAACACTTGGAAGAGCACTTTGGGATCTACTTACCAATCAATCCATTTGATCATGGCTAAATTGACATGCCGGTGTTGTCGAAAATCCCCCCACCCCCGTTCTAATTTTGTGGCTAGAGTCATACTTTCTATAGAACAAACTTCACATCAGGATAGGCAACCGAAATTAATAATTAATGTATGTGTGTTATTAAACAGAGGGAGTAAAATGTTGGCAAGCAATAAACACTTCAGAACAACTATGGCTGAATTATTATCATTACACTTTCAAAAATACTAGTCGAATAAGACATGAGAGAAATTACGAATTTTGGAAAATAAATGTATTTATAGACTAATACAAATCAGTAGCGGATTTCGGTACGGGTGACATGGGCAGCCGCCCGGGCGGCATCTTGCCAGGGTCATCGCATTCACGGGTCATTGTGGAGTTTTGGTTCCTGACAAACCGAATACCCTGCAGTCTCCTTCTGAGCATTAATGCCTCGTTCAAAACAACTGGGAACTCGGAAGAAAACGAGCTCCGACTGGGAAAAAAACTTTTGAACGTTCAACCAACTTGACTTCCCAAACTGGGGATCACTGACGTCATGATTTGACCTCGTATTTTTCAGAGTTCCCAGTTGTCTTAAAAGCACCATAAAACTCATGGTACCCTTCGCATATCATATCGTTGTGAAGCTGGCTTCAGTGCTCTCGACTGCATTAAAGCGACATTTAAATTTAGGTTGGATGTGACAGCAGAGATAAGGTGCGCACTCGGCCACGCCCCCTGACGCGACATGCATCAAGCAAACCCACCTCATTAGTGGGGGTAAGATAAAGAACATGTTAGACTGCAATTGATTGTCATAACCCCACATTAAAAGTATGCGATGGTGAAATAGCCTACCGTTAGAATGTGTCTCAATTGATTGCCATAGCACCAAATAAAAAAGTAAACGTGTGTTAATTACAATATCTACACATGGTTGGGGTCATGAGAATTTTCAGATATCAAAATGGGGTCGTGGGCAAAAAAAGTTTGGGAACCCCTCTAAGAAGCAATCTGTTACTGGTAAGGAACAGACTCTATTCCTCTTACTGGTATTGTCATGGCCCTGCCTAAATTTAGAACCTCCATAGGCATGTGCTTCTATCTTCAATTGCTGACCTTACCTCGAGTTGAGTTCCACATCCCTCCTGGTCCCTGTTTCACAGGAACTGGCCTGCCTTAATCAGGAACTGAACTGTTGCTCTTTTCCTCCTTCCTTATTAATATTCAGCAATAACATGTTTGAACAAACTTCCTGTACTTCCCCTTGTCTCTCTATTCACCCCCTACATATAAATGTATTATAATCAATATGTTCTAATATGGTAACAGGAATAAGTATATTTCAAGTTAGAACCCAAGTCATTAATTTATTAAATCCCAACATTTGTGGCAACTGCAGATAGACACTAAGGCAGGGGTGTCAAATCAACCTTGGAGGGCGTGGTGTCTGTAGGTTTTTGGTTGTTCCTTTCAATTAAGCCCTACACAACTAGGTGTGGGGAGTTCCTTAATTCATTCATCAAATACAAGGAAGGAGCAAAAACCCGCAAACACTCGGCCCTCCGTGGAATGAGTTTGACACCTGTGCTTCGAGGCAACAAACATTTCAAATACAAGCACAAGTCAGAAAAGTCTACCATAATTCTAGCCCGCTTTTCTTTTTTTCATTTAAAAAACACATACACTATGGATAACTTTTAAACATTAAAAGATTAAAAGTAGTACTTGCATTATATTACACATTTGTATAAATAGTACTTTGAGAAAGTGTATCTTAAAAAATACTTAACATCAAATTCCATCCAAAAGTAAAGTGGAATGTACAGCGAGGTTCATAATATTCGGACAGTAGCATTTCAGGGTGGGTCCTAGAGGGACTGATTCATGTGGAAGTGTTCAGAAACATTCTAATTTGCATATGTGACTCAAATGACACAATACATTATTCACCATTCATTTCTATTGGGCACAAAATAATCTGAAACACAACCAAAACAAACTGCAAATGCATCCAGCAAGTTTGGAGTCACAAGCTTGATGCAAACATTGCATGCTAGGAATATGGGACCAAATATTGAACGTTTGACTACTTTAATACACAAGTTGATTTGTCCCCATACTTTTAATTTACTAAACTTGGGGGGGGGGGGGGGGACTAGGTACAAAAATGGTTCACCCAATATGGATCAAAAGACCCACAAATTAAATCTGACAGTCTGCACTTTAACCCCATAGACATTTTTAAAGCGGTGGAGTACAGAGCCAAAACAACAAAATTGCCACTGTCCAAATACTATTGGACCTCACTATGTCAAGTTCATGGCTCATATCCTCATCAACAGACAAAATAAAGTTGGATACGGAGCCACTTCGAAACATTTCACTTACATTAAACTGACTCAAAACCAATAGGCTCAAGTAAAAGGAAGCTAAATTGAAATCATTCATGCTCTGATGAATGTCTGACGACCTAAAGCACAGCCTAAAGAAATTGGAAATTGTGTATTGATCCTGAGTGTGCGGAGATGAATTTTCCAGCTTCAAACAGGTGCTCGTGCTCCTATACTGATCAAATTGATACACTGATACTGTGCTTTGTCAAAATCCCTAAGGCTCAAACTGTTGTTTATAAGTGAGATGTGTTGCCAAAATGTTCAAACCTGCAACCCACCTATTGTGTTTTTCCACACCACTGTTATGTTTAACATCCCATACTTGGTTAAATATATATTTTTTAACCTTTATTTAACTAGGCAAGTCAGTTAAAGAACTAATTCTTATTTTCAATGACGGCCTAGGAACAGTGGGTTAACTGCCTGTTCAGGGGCAGAACGACAGATTTGTACCTTGTCAGCTCGGGGATTCGAACTTGCAACCTTTCGGTTACTAGTCCAAAGCGCTAACCACTAGGCTACCCTGCCGCCCCAAGGCTCATGATATGGGGTGGTAAAGAACTCTTGGACTGGAATATTCCCTTCCACCACAGGTTGGGCAGAAAAGTATAGTTCCATTGATTGTTTCAAAGTGAAAAGCAGGAAAAATGACGTATTACCAACAAACTGGCACAATATACAATTTGGCAAGGATCGTTAATATTTAGGCTCAGAAAAACAAATTGCCATTTTTCAAGTGAGTGGATGACTTCTATTCTGTATGGGAATTATTACTGAAGGCAAACAGGAAAATATTTTGTCACCCATTTTGCATCTGCATTCACCAAGTTACCTCAACACATATTTGCAGGACATGTTACAGGTCTGTGTAACTGCTTTCGCTTTGCAACACAATCGTACAGTGGAACTATACTTTTCCACCCAACCTGTGGTGGGAGGGAATATTCCAGTCCTTAAGAGTTCTCTACCGCCCCATATCATGAGCCTTATTATCTGTAAACAACCAAGTAAAGTGGTGTGGAAAAACACATTAGGTGTTTTTTGAGGCAACGTCTTGGCAACACATATCTCCTCACTTATGAACAGTTTGAGCCTTAGGGATGTTACTGATAAATCAGTTTTTCACCCCTCTGGAATATAGCATTAAAAAAATGAAATGTAATCCAACATGGCTGCATTCATATTATTTAAAATAAAGAAAACATCTGAAAGCAGAGGATCTTTTAAAACTAGTAATTTTATCTTTAAAATATATTTTTCAATGTATACGTTAGTATACATTCTTTTGTGGTACCATGATGTAACATCTGACATCAAGCAGCTCATATTTCCCTCTTTTAGTCTGTTTTCTCCTTGTTTCCTCCCCCTCACACGCTAGTTGAATCCTCTACATCTTCTGCCCCTTCCCTCTGTGGGAGGAGCCGGAGGTTCTCCTCGGCCAATGGCGAGGGAGAATCCTTAGGTATTCTATTCCTTTCCAGGTGTTCGTCCAATAGGGCGGCTACGGGGGTGTCACATTCCACAGTGCTGCACTTAGTGTATACGCCCCCCATGTCGGTTCCCAGGCCACTTCCTATGGAGTTGCGTCTAGCTCTGTTCCTCAGGGTGGAGTGGATGTAGCCCAGGGGAACAGGCAACGTGGCGAATATGATCAAAACAGCCAAGACACCCAGGGCCCAGTCAGGGTAGTCCAGAGTCTCCTCGGAGGCCTGAGGGAGAGACCGAGATGATTAAATACAATTATAAACTGGGTGGTTCGAGCCTTGAATGCTGATTGGTTGACAGCAGTGGTATATCAGACCGTACACAACAGGTACGACAAAATATTTATTTTAACTGCTCTAATTACGTTTGTAACCAGTTTATAATATCAATAAGGCACCTCAGGGGTTTGTGATTATACGGCCAATATACCATGGCTGTGTCCAGGCACTCCGCGTTAAATCAAGCATAAGGACAGCCCTTAGCCGTGGTATATTGGCCATATACCACACCCTCTGGCCTTATTGGTTAAATATAATACGGTCCAAAGTGAGAGGACAATGAGCCTAGTGTTGCCTAACCTTTTCTCTGTTCCAGGCAGTGTAGGTGGGCCGTTTGAAGCACATCTTTAGCAGGCTGGCTCCCAGCAGTCCAAGCATGGCCAGCAGACACACATACTTCCACAGGTACTTATAGACCACAGGAGGGCGCCAGTGCAGCATCTTCTCTATGTCATCAAGGAACCTGATCATTCAGATATACAAGGCAATGATCAGTGAGAGACCAGGGGAAACAGACAGACACAGCGAGTCAACCTGAAGGATCAATGTTTGAGACACTTTCGTTCTACCTTGAATAATTCAAGTATGATTACATTTCTTCATTAAAGATATTCGCCGGTACTTTTGTACAATTTTTAGCCAGTAGTTCTGAAAGTAGCACCCACGAGCCAAAAGTGTCCCTGAAAATTGCAAATATGTGCACCACGTCATAGCTCTCTCTCTGGCTCTACTGTGTGTGTCTTGCTAGCTGTCACTCAAATGGCGAGGGGCTGAAGTTCATTGGCTGAAACTCAAATTGCTAGGGGGCTGGTCCATGTGGGGGTAAATGTAGGGAAAGTGTCACCGCACATCTTCCAAAAAACAATTGCTTTAAAACTAGGGACTTTGTGGCTAATTTAGGTAATCTGCTCATAGATTATGCATGTATGAACCATACATTGACACATCACTACAAAAGGGGAGGTTTCCAAAAAATACTTACTTGTCGCCAAAGTACCAGAGGATGTCTTTAACCTGTTAGAGCTCTAGGGGCGCTATTTCATTTTTGGATAAAAAACGTTCCCGTTTTAAGCGCGATATTTTGTCACGAAAAGATGCTCGACTATGCATATTCTTGACAGTTTTGGAAAGAAAACACTCTGAAGTTTCAGAATCTGCAAAGATTTTGTCTGTAAGTGCCCCAGAACTCATTCTACAGGCGAAACCAAGATGATGCATCACCCAGGAATTAGCAGAATTTCTGAAGCTCTGTTTTCCATTCTCTCCTTATATGGCTGTGATTGCGCAACGAATGAGCCTACACTTTCTGTCGTTCGCCCAAGGTCTTAGCAGCATTGTGACGTATTTGTAGGCATATCATTGGAAGATTGACCATAAGAGACTACATTTTCCAAGTGTCCGCCTGGTGTCCTGCGTCGAATTCGGTGCGCAATTGCCAGCTGCTTCTACTTTACCATTTGATTCAGGGGAGAAAGCATGTGTCCAAGAACGATGTATCAATGAAGAGATATGTGAAAAACACCTTGATGATTGATTCTAAACAACGTTTGCCATGTTTTCAGTCGATATTATGGAGTTAATTTGGAAAAAAGTTTGCGTTTTGAGGACTGAATTTATGGATTTTTTTTGGTAGCCAAATGTGATGTATAAAACGGAGCTATTTCTAATACACAAGGAATCTTTTTGGAAAAACTGAGCATCTGCTATCTAACTGAGAGTATCCTCATTGAAAACATCAGAAGTTCTTCAAAGGTAAATGATTTTATTTGAAGGCTTTTATGTTTTTGTTAATGTTGCGTGCTGGATGCTAACGCTAATGCTAACGCTAAATGCTAACGCGAAATGCTAACTCTAGCTAGCTACTTTTACACAAATTATTGTTTTCCTATGGTTGAGAAGCATATTTTGAAAATCTGAGATGACAGTGTTGTTTACAAAAGGCTAAGCTTGAGAGATGGCATATTTATTTCATTTCATTTGCGATTTTCATAAATAGTTAACGTTGTGTTATGCTAATGAGCTTGCTGATAGATTTACACAATCCTGGATACAGGGGTTTTTTCATAGCTAAACGTGACGCAGAAAACAGAGCGATTTGTCCTAAACAAATAATCTTTCAGGAAAAACTGAACATTTGCTATCTGAGAGTCTCCTCATTGAAAACATCTGAAGTTCTTCAAAGGTAAATGATTTTTTTGAATGCTTTTCTGTTTTTTTGTGTAAATGTTGCCAGCTGAATGCTAATGCTAAATGCTACGTTAGCCATCAATACTGTTACACAAATGCTTGTTTTGCAATGGTTGAGAAGCATATTTTGAAAATCTGAGATGACAGTGTTGTTAACAAAAGGCTAAGCTTGAGAGCTAGCATATTTATTTCATTTCATTTGCGATTTTCATGAATAGTTAACGTTGCGTTATGGTAATGAGCTTGAGTCTGTATTCACGAACCCGGATCCGGGATGGGGAGATCAGAAAGGTTAATGAATATTCTGCTTTCGTGAAATAAATGGTCTCATCTAATTCCTGAAGTGTGCCATGCGGTTCATGCAGTCATTGTAGCTAATAGGTTCTTACCGGTCAGCGCCGTACACCCAGGACACACTGAAACACTCAAACACCACCACGATGATGAGGGGCAGGGTGGCGGAGTAGTCGTCAAACATCATCACAAAGTAGTTCCCACAGCGCTGAGTGAACAACATGCCAATCAGGAAGCCGATGATGCAGCTACACACTGGGGGATAAAGAGAGAACATTACAGATCCCACACAGATATACTTGGCATATTTACTAAAGAGGGGTCAGGACTAACAGTCAGGCCCCATTATGATGCCATCTTATAAAACGTAACCGCATATTAAAATTTGGTTTGCTCCTAGACAAAGCGAACGTCTGTGCCTCGCATACTCTCTGAAAAGACCTTTGCTTGAACAAGAAAAAAAGTGGCAATGTTTGTCCTTCTTGAGACGCCATATCAACAACTTAGCCAGGATACACTTCCTCAAAATAGACAAATCAAGAAATCTGTAATTCATTGATGTTTTTACCAAGCAGGCCTTACTTAGTCAGGCAAATTTACATCTAACTAAGATGTTTGGTGCAGTATTTCTCAAGTGAAAAAATGTTGCATGAAAACTAGTCCTCAATAAATTACAAACACTTAATTGAAGAATCCCATCCATAAGTCCCACTCCTACTGGGAGTAGTAAGTAGTTGACCAATCACCGACGAAGGGGCGTAGACTTCGGGCTACCGAACTTCCGACTGTTTTTCAAATCCCTTTTGAAATACTGACAGCCTAAACACCAATTACAAGTTACCAAATCGGATGCGTTTGTTCAGACAGCAGTCATTTGCTGACATGGCTACACTAGTTGTCATAGTAACGACAGGCGTGTTGTTACGGATATAGGTAGCCCTATTCACAGGTGCCGCCAATCAGTCACCAATCTGAAGACACACCTGCTCCTTTTCCCTTACCCAATCACATCCCCTTTCCCTTGGTGTAAAAAGCCAGTCAGTTTTCTCAATAGCTCAATCTCTCTGTCACTCAATCTCTCGCTGGATTGAGCTCTCTGTTTTTATCTCCTACATGTCACATTTATTCGGTATTATGCGAGTATGTTTTGTTATGGTGTTTGACTTTGTTTGATGGTGGGAAAAGGGGGTACCAAGCCAAGTCGCCCATGGGCATACATTACCCGTAGGAATACTTTGTCTAAGAACACTAGTTAGAACTGGGCGGACCACCCGCTGTATTTTATTGGTTAGTTAGTTAGCTGTATTGAAGCAAGCAAGTCTAGCTTAGGGGTGTTTTTGGATATTTATTGTTTCTTTCCTTGGGTCCAGCTCAGCCCCTTTTCCCCTCACCGTGTGTTTAAACAATAAACCATGAGTGTTTGACGGTAGATTTAAGTTGTCTGTGGTTATTAGTTCTCACTGTTCCTTTTCACTGTTATAATTTGCATGAGTTATGTTACGGGTCTCGTATCCACCCCCCCTAGACTGCAGGGCCAAAGGGATTCGTAACACATGTGCACAGTGGTGTAGGCTGATTGGTGGTTGTTAACTCAATGACAAGTTTCCAATTGAACAACTTTTACTAAACTGTATTAGCACACTACATGGTTGCCATTGCACTCAGGCCAGGTTCATCAACAACGAGACTGCTGTGCAGGTGCACTAATAACAGAGTGATAGCCCCGTAATAATAGAAATATAGGGATACTTAAAACAACTTAACAGTGGTGCTCGTGCTTCCCATCACTCATGTAGCCTGCCATGGATGTTTCCCAGTTTCTTTAAATGTTCAAAATCATAATGTAAGAACACTTAAAGCCTCTAAGGATAAGATGCACCCTCCTTCAAAACTTGAGACATCTGTGGCATTGGGTTGTGATAAAACTGCACATTTTAGAGTGGCCTTGTGTCCCCTGTGTAATGATCATGCCGTTTAATCAGCTTCTTGATAATCCACTGGACAGGTGTGGCATATCTTGGCAAAGGAGAAATGCTCAGTAACCGGAAGGTAAACATTTTTTGCACAGAAATGAGCTTTTTGTGAGAATGGAACATTTCTGGGATCTTATTTCAGCTCATGAAACATGGGACGAACACTTGTTGCGTTTATATTTCTGTTTAACTTTATAGCACATTCAATACTTAGTTTGTAAACAATTAACAAGCTAGTTTGATACAAGATATGCCAAATAAATCCAATTTGACGTTCAGACAAGTCGCATGGACAGGAATCCGATTTATATATTTTTTATTTGACCTTTATTTAACTCGGCAAGTCAGCTAAGAACAAATTCTTATTTTCAATGACGGCCTAGGAACAGTGGGTTAACTGCCTGTTCAGGGGCAGAACGACAGATTTGTACTTTGTCAGCTCAGGGATATGAACTTGCAACCTTTCGGTTACTAGTCCAACGCTCTAACCACTAGGCTACCCTGCCGCCCCATCTGATTTGAAACCACCTACGAAGGTGGAAAAATATTGGATTTGAGGCACTTAACTGCCAACGTGAATAAGCCTTTATTGTACTTGGCCTGTATAGTTTTCTTCCAGTGGTTCCCAAATAGGGTTTAATACCAGTAAACAGTATCCCAAGATTTCCCGACAAAGCTCTTCCCTGTTTCCTAAGAGAAATAATGACGGGACCAATAATATACAATTGCTATACCACAAATATATTTTGCTATACTGCAAAATGGGCACGTGCGATTAGCTACATGAACTGGACATAACTCTCTGGCTTCATTCATGCATACATAAGACCAGTCATCACAACGCTAACAGCCTGCAATTTTTACTCGACATAAAATCCCCGATAGTCAGAAATTCAAGCCATGAAGTATTCTATCACGAATAGGCTACACGAGACCGACACAGTTACGGTAGACAATCTCCATACTACCTGTGTGGCACTGGCAGAGGCTCAAAATATGTGCGCTACTCGCTCACTGTTATCAAAACGGCTGATACACTGGGTCCGAAATAGCGTAGACATTTGTAACCTTGTTCCATGATTACATTACAAAAGCAAGAGCATGGCGGACTTAGTCAGATTCACTAGGAATTGATCAACCGCAGCGCTATCCATGGTGCTGAATCGCCGCTCCTTGCTTTGTTAAGAGGAGTATCTGATGTGTTCCCTGTCAAAGTCTAAAGTAAAAACAGACAATTTTCACTAGGCTGTAATAACCTCAACAAGTTACCAGTTGGCCAACAGTGCTTCACAGATTCCTACATAAAAACTAGGCTACATCAACGAAATATGGCGGTGACTTGGATTAAATAGCAACAAATACAGCGCATTCGGACCCCTTCTGTTTGTTCACATTTTGTTACGTTACAGCCTTATTTAAATATTTTTTTCTGCAAACAGAAATACCTTATTTACATAAGTATTCAGACCCTTTGCTATGAGACTTGAAATTGAGCTCAGGTGCATCCGGTTTCCATTGATCATCCTTGATGTTTCTACCTGGCATAAATTAAATTGATTGGACATCATTTGGAAAGGCACACACCTGTCTATATCAGGTCCCACAGTTGACAGTGTATGTCAAAGCAAAAACCAAGCCATGAAGTAGACGGAATTGTCCATAATCCTCCGAGACACGGTTATGTCGAGGCACAGATCTGGGGATGGGTACCAAAACATATCTGCACACTGCTTGTGCCTCACCAAAGGTGCTTCAACAAAGTACTGAGTATAGGGTCTGAATACATATTTAAATGTGATTTCAATTTCTAAACACCTGTTTTTGCTTTGTCATTGAGGTATTGTGTGTAAATTGATGAGAAAAAACAAACAATTTAATCCACTTTAGATTAAGGCTGTAATTTAACAAAATGTGGAAAAAGTCAAGGGGTCTGAATACTTTCCCAATGCACTGTACATCAAACAATTAGATCATTGTGTATATTTCTCGATTTACAGTGGTATAGTCATGTCAGATTTTTTGCGCTGGAATTATTTCTAAATTGCAGTTCTGTTTTCAAAGGTGAATCTATCAATTTTCTCGTCAAGGAAAATTGGTAGATAAAAAATATTCACAAACTTGAGGTCAGAAACTCACGTTAGGCTGGGTCACGAGACGCTCTTTACCTGTGAGTATGGTCTTGTGGCGCTTCAGCACTTTGAAGTTGTCGGTGAGGGGTGTGAGGATGCCCTCCATGGTGCCGAACATGGTGCTAAGACCCAGGTTGAGCAGCATGAGGAAGAATAAGGCTGACCAGAAGGGACTGCCCGGGAACAGAGTCATGGCCTCTGTGAAGGCTATGAACGCCAGCCCTGTGCCCTCCACACCCTGCGAGAGAGGAATGATGCTATGTCATTTATCGTGACATAGCATCTCAACAGATCCAAACTTTATCTTTACATTTTATATACACATTTTAGCAATATACCTACTAAAATGTAATTTGTTAATTCATAATGAGTGGGAGGAGCAACAAACAGGCAGGTTAGTTTGGTTTCCAAATAAAGAGGGCAAAGCTGTAACTCAAAGAATATAGAGAGCGAGATGCAGTAAAAGAAGAGGCAGGCTTGAATGCAAGATCAACCGTTTACTTTGTTCATCTCATTCTCCAGGCTGCAGTCGGTGAGGTTGCCAGGGACATTGGCTCCGTGATCCTTGAACCAGTCCCTGTAGGCCTCCAGGGGACCCGAGCTGGGGTCAGAGATGTTGATCACGGGCAGCAGGTCCCGGTCAAGAGGGCCCCCTGAGAACTGCTCCGACAGCTTCTCCAAGTTACTGATAGAGGGGAGGGTGAAGAACAAGCAGTCAGTTCATTGTACATTTTAGCAACGGCCCAGAGCCGAGTAGGTATGACATTTAACAGATTACTCCAACTGGTGGCCCGTGGGCGATTTTATTGGGCCCCCAAGTTCTGACCAAAAAAAAAACACACACAAAAAAGCACACTCACTGAGTCACGCAGCGCATTGCGACTTCCCTAGCGCGGAAGCCCAGCACGGCGAACACCACCAGCGTGGCGAGGACAGAGGTGAGAAAGTTGATGGTGGAGACAGTGAGGGCGTCGCGGTGGCAGTTGTTGCTGCGTGGGTTGTAGGAGGAATAGGCGATGACCGAGCCAAAGCCAAGGCCCAGGGCAAAGAAAACCTGCGTTGCCGCCTGGCGCCACACCTGCACTTCACCCCAGATCTCCAGCTGGAGGGAGAAACGAGGGGGGGTGAAGAGAGCGAGGGGGGGAAAAAAAGAGAGAGAAAGTCAGTGGAGAAACAAAAAGTCAGTAGATTTCTGCCCCGGTCAACTGTAAGAGCTGTCATTATGAAGTGGAAAAGTCTAGGAGCAACACCGGCTCAGAGCGAAGCTCACAGAACGGGACCGCCGAGCACTGAAGCGTGTAAAATACGTCTGTCCTCGGTTGCAACACTCGCTACAGAGTTCCAAACGGCCGCTGGAAGCAAGTCACCGCAGCAATGTTCCAACGTCTAATGGAAAGTCCCATATCAATGTCCATGATTTTGGAATGAGACATTCAATTTTTTTATTTTACCTTTATTTTACCTTTATTTTACTAGGCAAGTCAGTTAAGAACAAATTCTTATTTTCAATGACGGCCTAGGAACAGTGGGTTAACTGCCTGTTCAGGGGTAGAACGACAGATTTGTACCTTGTCAGCTCGGGGATTCGAACTTGCAACCTTCCGGATACTAGTCCAACGCTCTAACCACTACCCTGCCGGCTACCCTGCCGCCCAACATGACCAAAGTGTTTCTAGCTTATGGTTTCAAAAGCTGAGAAATTCTGAACCACATACCCCTTTGGAGCACATCAGAAGAACAGTTACACACTAACAGGATTTGTTATAAGTGTGTGCTTAAGAACGCTGTATGTATTAGTCAGGTTATCTGGCTTTCCAGACCCTCTATTTTCCCTTATAACTATCGTTCATACAAGCAGTGTGCTGGGTGGATGATGATGATACCTTAGGGTAGAACATGTACTTGATGCCCTCTGCAGCCCCTTCCAGCATCAGCCCTCTGATGAGGAAACACAGCAGCACCACATACGGGAAGACCGAGGAGAAATACATCACCTTGGACGAGAAGAGAAGGAGGGGTAGATGAGGCTCACAGCAAAGAAAACGTTCATTTATAAACAGGGATGCAAACTGGTGAGGGCCCAAAAATGTGATACTTTCCTCCTCCCCCCCCCCCCCTCCCACTGAAACACGCAGAAAATCCCTGCAGGTTTTAACTAATTAATCGACAAAGAATATGATCTACATGATCAGTCTGTGTGTAAAATAAAAAGTGGTTAATGTGAACCTAACTCACACCTAAAAAGAAAGCAATCCAATGTTATTTGTTGCCTAGACTTTACTGCAAATGACACTCAAGTCTTGAGAAAAAAAACAATACACTAATATTGCAGTTAACCATGACAGCCTTTATAATAGAATGCTTGTGACCACACACACATCCAAATACTGCATTTGGGACACACACACACACACATCTTAACTAGAAATAGAATGAAACAAGCAAGAATTCTATTTTTGCTCTATTATATAGCACAAGGTTACATATGTGCAAAAACACCGTTCACTGAGTAAAACATTAAATAATCCCCCCTCACTCACACACACTTTGGGCTCCACTGCACATCATACACTTTCTTCCTGTGGATATCTGTTCTACAATGTGCCAGCAGATCATGATTCCCATTGTTGGCATACTTGATCTCTTTCAGGCAGAGAGTACACCTGGCATACCCCTTTTAATCCACTCCAGCTACACTTGATCCCTGAATCCACTTGTTTAACAAGCAACGCCTCATTTTCACCTAATTCTCTCATTCTGAAAATTAACCACATACTGTAGAGGGAAAACATTAGTTTACAGATAGTAGTTAGTTAGCTATTTAACATTTAATATTTTCCCAGAGTCCAGTAAGAAACTAACACGTTATAACTTGAAGAACGGCAATGAGTCGTAACGTTATAAGTTAATACTATAGCGAATTGGTTAGGTGACGTCAGCTCATCTGATGTTGTAACATTAGCTAGCTAACGTTAGCTGTCGGACTTGATTAGCCAGCAAATTTTAACACCATAAACTCAATTTGATCAGTTAAGTTAATGTTGCTTAACATTTCTCTCGCTAGCTAACGGATAACTCGATCCAGCTAGCAAGATACTTAACAATGCTAACAGCACTTGTTCCACCACCTTTCTCCCTCACCTCAAAACTTTCCAAATGCCAGTTGTTTTTCGGTTACAGCTTATGAAGTAACTTGTTACGCTCCATCACCTTCTCACCCGTCTCCGTGGTCAGGCTTCTCACCTACCTCTTCGTTATCGTTCAGGGGACGCGCTGCTGTAAGTTTACTGGTAAACTGCCTTTCCACTCTTGCCAGAGAGCACGCTGATGCTGTAACTAGCAAATCGGTTGTCTCTACAGTCGTGTGCTGCATTCTGTTGATATGTGAACGATTCGCTGAGCCCTGGATACAGTCAGTATTGCTCCAAACGTGCATCAGTCGTTCGCATACAGGCAGTAGTCATCCAAAGCCCCCCGCCCCCAACTTTTCTCATCGGATCTACACGAATCACGTATGTCACCTATTTTGGATTCAAAACGGCAAATTTAGCCGAAAGGTGACTAGTTTGCATCCCTATTATAAGGATCTCTTGAATCTCCATCGAGTTAGTCAACCATGAGTCTGATTACATATGCTATGATTTTGATTGTAGTTCTCCATCTAGAGAAATTCTTTAGTACCGAAGGAATTTAAAGGCTTCCATGAAGTTCGACGTGAGTGGGATATTTCCAGAATGGGAACATTCCAAACATTTACAGACAGGCCTATGGCCATTCTAAAATCTACAAAAAAAAAATTTGACCCAACAAATATGCCCTTATCGGAGTCTGACTCAGCCCACACATAAAGTTACAGATTCAGTCATTCCATCAGACTGAAACTGGGGGTATAGAAGTCCTTGCTTGGGTGGGTTGATTCAGATTTCCTGTTCCACCTGGGCCAAATAGACAATCTAACGAGTAAATTGCTAAACTTTAATGAATGATCGCTTATCATAAACCTCTGAGCGGGACCGTTAGTGGGTTTATGTTTTCACATTATCCCAAACCACTATTTAGCCTATTTTTATTTATCACAATGTTTTTGTGGATATTCTAATCTGCAATGTAAGGTGACACGATGTCTAATTGTCTCTCAACCCCGTCATATGCTCTACCTTGTCGAGCACCTAGGCCTATATGTCTACATAACATGGTGCAATGGTAACAACACAATAACACCTCGAACGTCAAGAATTAGGCTACATGGCTCCGCACGCTTGCCTTGTCGCTTTCACTTGTCAAAACATGCCTTTGTATTTTGGCACTGCGCCATGGAAATACGGTAGCAACAGCTGTAACTTTTAGAATTCCTTCGGTTTTTCTGTCCCCATCATTTCAGATTGCGTATCTCATTCATATGCATAATCACTTAAATGCTTGCCACACACACACACACACACACACACACACACACACACACACACACGCAGCGAGAGTATCGACAATTTCTAATTGCTACTAACCGTCTTCATCTTTGGATATTTTATCGAACAACAGTGACATTTGGGGGAGAGGGCAAACTCCACTGAACTAGACTCAATGTATGGAATCACTTGGGAGTTAGTGGATTTTGGACAAACTTCCCCTTTAAGCGGAATATTCAGTACCTTGGCAGAGGATTTGATGCCCTTGAACATGCCCAAGCAGACGATGGTCCAGGCGGCCAGCAGACAGCAGGTGATGACAGGGTTAAACTCGCCCGTCTGTTCGATGGAGTCGGTGATGTTAAGAGCCTTCCGGAACCAGAAGTAGGTGGTAGGACTGCTGGCCGCACATTCCTTCACTGAGATTAGGAAACAAAGCAATGGTCAGGTGAAAATATTAGGCAAAGAATATGGAAGAAGATTGTCATTTCGGCTGCAACAAACTATTCCTTATATAGTACACTTTATGTGCCGCCTTGCTCAAAAGTAGTGCACTATATCGGGCAGGGATGGGCAAATGGTGGCCCCCGAGGATCAATTTCCACACAAAAAAAAGGTATATATAGTATTAATATTTTTGGGGAAATCGGTCAGGGTCTCAACTTACTGTTTGTCGACAGTTAGAATACAGCAGGTGCAATTTCGAAACGTGGTTGCGCATCAGCAGTTTTTCGATTGTTATGTCAGTCACTGACAGTCACTCAATTAGCTCGTGTCAGCAAAAAAAAATTGACTGGTAAATTCTCTCAACTTGCCATCAGCATGGTCGAATTACCGATTTGGGGGGGTGCATTGACCATCAAATATCATAAAAAAAACTGAAGACATTTGTCTCCACCCTATAGCAAAAATATGAAATTGCCCAATTTGTTTTTTGCCGCTGTCAATCTGGGTACTGCAGATCCACGAACCACTGTGGCCCCTCATGATGAGTTCAGATTTTTTGTGTGGGCCCCACCCACATCAAAGAAGCATCCCTGATAAAGGGAGTACGACAGCTTTTCAGACACAGCTGATGGGTTATTGCTATGGGAGTGTTAACTTACCAGTTATGTTACCGTGTTCAGGACACTCATTCCAAGGTAGTGGATATTGAAATGAGTTTCCTAAGTAGAAAAGGCTCCAACCGATGATCACGTTGTAGTAGAGAGCAACAAAAAAACACACCTGAAAAGGAGAAAAGTTTACATGGGTTAGTAACACATTGTTGTCTCCCTCAGGATATTTATAACATGTTCGGGATACAACTTTCAACTCTATTAGAACGCTCTCCAGTCAAGTGATGTTATGTAAAGTCAAATGCAATGCGCCCGTAGGATTTCAAATCTCGTGCTCAAACTGAAGCATTGCTAATCCTTGACCTTGGGCCATGTGTGGTCAGGTCAGGGGTGTATTCATTACAGAATCCGTATAAAAACAAAACGATAGAAACTCGTTTGCTCTGGGACAAATTCAGGTAAATCCTCCCTGTTTCGTTTAAGAGTTTTTGAAACAGAATTGGCGCAATGAATCCGCCCCAGGTGACCGCGTTTGTATGACTAGCGGACAGCTACGTTGTTAAATCTCTCACCACACAGCTGGAGTAGCCGATCCCCGCCAGCTTGGGAGAGATGTGCTTCCACACGCCGATGCTGCCCTGCCGGATGGACTGACCAGCCGCCAGCTCCAGGAAGAACAAGGGGATGCCCACCAGGATCATGAGCAGCACGTACAAGAGGAGAAAGGCCCCTGTGGGAAGGAGAAAAAGATAGAAGTGTTCATGAGGGCTAAAAACAAAACTGGCCTTGTGCCAAGTGTTAGTTAATATGACAGTGAGGATAGTAATTGAATCATATTGGCAAATCCATTAGGACATTTGAAGATGCAGTAAAAAGGCATACTGAGTTATTGTTTTCCAAGACAAATGCATTCACAGCAAAGATTAGAGGAAAATGTTCAAGTAGTTTGCCACCTCAGACCTTTGCCAGTATTTATAACATGTCTCAGAGTAGGAGTGCTGATCTAGGATCAGGTCACCCTTATCCATGCAATCTTCTTCATTATGATCAACAAAAAAAAAGGCTAAACTGATCCTAGACCAGGTATATTCATACAATATGCATTATGAGTATGGGCCCAGGTGAGAAAACAAATACGAAAATGTATGTACTCACTACTGTAAGACACTCTGGATAAGAGTGGCTGCTTAATGACTCAAATGTAAAACCCACTGATATTGACACCACCCTCACCTCCTCCATTTTGATGGCAGAGGTAGGGGAACCTCCACACGTTGCCCAGGCCAACGCTGAACCCCACCTGAGCCAGGAAATACTCCAGTTTACTGTCCCACCCATCCCGGGCGGGGGGCTCCACTACGCCCTCCTGACCATCCTCGCCAGCCAAGCTGTCCAGCTGAGTCTCTGGTGTCACTGACGTGTAATCGTCATTGGGCAGGGGAGGCTTCTCCATCTATCAAAAGACGGAAACAATATAATTTAGTAGGGCCGGGACAATACCAGTATCGAGACACTCATTAGTATCATGGCAAGGAAACCAGACCCGAAGCAGATTGAACTTCTTTAGGAAAACAGCCCTGATGTTGGAAACAAAGATTAAATGTGTATCTGGATGACAATTTATTTTCCAAGCTACAGCACACAATATTTTACATGCAGCAGGTTTTCAAAGGAACAGAGTTGTCTGCTTCAATTTTTGCCATGGAAAAATATATTGCGATACTGGTATCATCCCAGCCATAACGTTTAGTGTGGCTAGTAATATGCCACATGCATCTAGGCTACTACATGGCGTGAATCGAAAGTGGGCAAACCAAGCAAAAAGTGCATTGTATAAATCCATTTGAATCACTTTTTGACAGCATCCCTTTTGATTGAAAACTTTCCATAAATGTTTGCCCATGAAAGAAGGGGCCAGAAAGTGACTTTTTAGACCCGAATGCCAAAACATTCAAGAGACAATGGTGCTAAAAATTGACCTATTTTGGAAAACCTGTTTCAGTCGGCATTCCACCAGACACGGGGAGATAATGGTTCCCTTCAGCAGGACAATAACCTAAAACACAAGGTTAAATGTACACAATCTCCATAGACAAACATTGGCAGTGGAATGGAATCACTGAAGAGCTCAGTGGCTTTCAACGTGGCACCGTAATAGGATGCCACCTTTCTAACAAGTCAGCTCATCACATTTCTGCCCAAATCAACTGTAAGTGCTGTTATTGTGAAGTGGAAACCTCTAAGAGCAATAATGGCTCAGCCCCGAAGTGGTAGGTCACACAATCTCACAGAATGGGACCGCAGAGTGCTGAAGTGTGTGAAATCCGTTGCAAACTGCCTCTGGAAGCAACGTCAGCACAACGTTCCATCGGGAGAATCATGAAAATGGGTTTCTATGGCCGAGCAGCCACATACAAGCCTAAGATCACCGTGCACAATGCCAAGGGTTGGTTGGAGTGGTGTAAAGCTCGCCGCCATTAGAATCTGGAAGCGCTTTTTCTGGAGTGACGAATCACGCTTCACCATTTGGCAGTCCAACAGACAAATCTGGCTGGGTTTGGCTGATGCCAGGAGAACGCTACCTGCCCCAATACATAGTGCCATCTGCACATTTTGTTGGAGGATGCATAATGGTTTGGGGTTGTTTTTCATGGTTCGGGTAGGCCCCTTAGTTCCATTGAAGGGTAATCTTAACGCTATAGCATACAATGACATTGTAGACGATTCTGTGCTTCCAACTTTGTGGCAACAATTTGGGGAAGGCCCTTTCCTGTTTCAGCATGACAATACCCCCGTGCACAAAGCAAAGTCCCTACAAAAATAGTTTGTCGAGATCGGTGTGGAAGAACTTGACTGGCCTGCACAGAGCCCTGACCTCAACCCCATCGAACATCTATGGGATGAATTGGAACGCCGACTGCAAACCAGGCCTAATCACCCAACATCTGTGCCTGATTTCACTAATGCTCATGGCTGAATGAAAGCAAGTCCCTGCAGCAATGTTCCAACATCTGGTGTAAAGCCCTCCCAGAAGAGTGGAGGCTGTTATACACGAAAAGGGGGACAAACTTCATATTAATGCCCATGATTTTGGAATGAGATGTTCAAATGAGCAGGTGTCCACATACTTTTGGTCATGTAGTGTAAATTGGCTTGAAAATCTATTGCAAGACTTGATAAAGGCTGGTTAGCAATGACCAACAACCAACTTGACAGAGCTTGAATATTTATTTATTTTTTACAATTCATGTGCAAATATGTGTTAAGTTCATAGACTTACCCAGCAATTGCCAAAGATGATTCTAACATGTATTGACGCAGGGGTGTGAATACTTATGTAAATTAGATATTTTTGTATTTCATTTTCAATACATTTGCAAAAATCTCATTGTGGGGTATTGTGTGTAGATGGGTGAGGGAAAATTATTATTTTTATTCAATTTTGAATTCAGGCTGTAGTGCAACAAAATGTGGAATAAGTTAAGGTGTATGAATACTTTCTGAAGTCACTGTGTAGCTTAGACCCTATTTCACTTCTGAGGTTTTTGTGTTGTGCCCACCATCGGTTCAGACAACATGCTCTTGAATACAAGGTGGGTGTCATTTCAATCGTAGAAATAGAATTCATAGAAGGACCTATCCTTTCAGACCACAGCAATTTAGCTGGTACGTCACACCGTCGACTGTCAACTTAAAATGGTAATGTCTATTCTGTAGTCTATGATTTCAATAGGTTCCTATGGAGGATTGACAGCAATGTTCTCTCTAAACTGCGGGCACCAACCCAGAGACTGACACACAGCTCCCTGGGACTGAGCGCAGAAGAGAAGTACGAGATTGAACTTCCCTGTTAGTTAACAGTATCAAAGTTGCTCTTTACTGTGGCAATTGTGATTGAATCAACGTATTAGCCACTTTCAATGCAACATGCCGAAAACAAAATGAACTATGCAAGAGCTGTTGTAGGCTGTTGTAGGCAGAACGCATGACTCTGCCAGTACTCTACACATACCAGTGTGGCATGGCCAATCAGAGCTGCAGTAGGCCTATACGCAAATAGACCATTGCCATATATGGATCTGTGCCAATTACTTTGAACTGGACTGTGTTTACAGTTATGGTCATGAGTAGATGTGCTTGTTTTGAGATCAAGTAAGAGCTGCATGTAGACACGTGTACGTGCACATTTAGTTCATATCCTTCGCTGGTTAGTGAGTTATTAGCCCAGTTATTGATAATCGTGTAAGCAATGGGGGGTGATTAATTAGCACAAAATGTGTACATTTCTAGACATCTTTGAAAAGCGAGTCAGGTAAAAAGTTGTCTAGGCGGAGGTAGTATAATTTGTCTGATTCTCTGTAATAATGATATGGGAATAATAATGCATTTTGTAAAATGTTTTCTTGCATCACACTAAATTTTCAGTCACCTTGTCAGCCAAAACTCGACCCTGTATTCATGCGTTTCAACCGATGGCAAGCACAACACAGAAACCTTAGACCATGTAAAATAGGGTCTAAACTACGTCAGCAAATATTAAATTAAATCAGAGATGACATTACAATTTAGTGATAACACTTTTTTCTAGAAATGATTAAATAGTTTAACAACCCTATTTGTAAGCTGATATCAATCAACAACTTTTATATTTTCCAGTATGAAGACATGGATGTCTCATGGTATGCAAAACGGGTCAACTAAGTACCTTTATCTTTTGGATGATTTGGCATTCAGGCCCAAAAAGTCACTGTCTAAGCACTTATACAATAGGGAAATGTGTGGAAGAATTCAATACTCTACAAGAGAGCCAAGGAAATTGTTAGGTATGTGAAGAGTCATCAAGTTATAGCAGCAATCTACCTCACCAAGCAAAGTAAGAAGAATAAGAGACTACATTGAAGCTGCCCAGCAACACCCATTGGGGTGGAGTTGTCATCATGTTTGACAGTCTGTCTGAGGGGAAGGAGTCTCACCAAGAAATGGACATATCACAGTCTGCCAATATGGACAGCCCCATCAAGAGGTTCCTCCTGGATGATGTATTTTGGGAGAGAGTGGTAATTAGCCCGAAACCTATAGCAGTAGCCATTGCACGGATTGAGGGAGACAATGCCATTCTGTCTGATGTTCAGACTCTGCTTGCAGATGTAAGAGAAGAAATCCGTACTGCCCTGCCCACTTCACTGTTGCTCCAAGCAGAGGAAACTGCAGTTCTGAAGTACATCAAAAAGCGTGAAGACTTCTGCCTGAAGCCCATACACGCCACAGCATACAGGTTGGACCTCAAGTATGCTGGCAAGAGCATCCTGTCTGGTACAGAGATCAACGAGGCCTATGGTGTCATCAATACTGTGTCTCGCCAACTTGGCCTGGATTAGGGCAAGGTTCTTGGCAGTCTGGCGAAGTACACTTACAAGCAAGGGCTTTGGGATGGAGATGCAATATGGCAGTCGTGCCAACATATGACATCAGCCACCTAGTAGAAGGGACTTTGTGGATCTGTTGCCTCCATCATCCTCTAAATCCAACCAACATCAGCCGCCTCAGAGCGCAACTAGTCCTTGTTTGGGAACATACACAGACCAAGGCACACAAATGGCTGACTATTACAAGGGTTGGAGAAAAAAAAAAAAAAAAGTGTTTGCCATCTGGGCAAATGTTTGTCTTTTTGAGCCCGACAACAAGCTAACCTCAACAGGGTTGGAAAGCGACAGTGAAGATGAGGCCTAGGAGTCTGATGTTCAAGAGGTGGACATTGAGGAGGTCCAGGGAGAAGACATGGAAGCCTGAGGGGAAGACAACCAAAGCTTTCGTTTCTAGAATATCATTTTACAGATCATTGGGGGCATTCAATATTCCCTTTTGTTGTTCAGTGAAATCATTGCATGTGAAGTCAACTCATTTAATTAATGTTCAATTCGTAACTCAATTGTTTGTTTTTTTATATTGGAAGGATGTAATAATTTGCAATTATGTCTACTTATGATTATGTAAAATGTTTATGTTCGTCTCCAAATGATATGGTAAATATATCCAATGCAAAAAACATCTACATTTAAATGGTATTTATATTAATTTGCATACATTTCCGTTAACTCCCATATATTCCCATGGAAAGTTTCCACCTCTGAATATTCCCCAAAATGTGCAACCCAAGCTACAGGGTTGTTCTATTTGATTTCAATCACTTTGACTGTACCCCTTTGGATTAGACGTATGATACATATTTGCCCATGGTAAAAGTGGTCAGAATATAACTTCTTGCACCTGAATGCCACAATATTTAGGAGATAGAGGGTCTCCAAGTTTTGAATACTCCACCCTACCATGAAACAACCATGTCTTCATCACTGGAAAAGATACATGGTTGAGTTGGTATTACTTAAAAGCTTACAAATAGGATTGTCAAACTATTTGATAATTTACTCTTTTTTCCTCCTTTAATGTCAATTATCAATGTTTTCTTCATATGCTGTAGCTTAGACCCTATTTTTCATCAGATGTGTTTGTGTTATCATCAGTTAAGTCAACATGCTCTTGAATACAGTGTGGTGTGTCATATTTAGACTGATAAACATACTAAAGTGGGTTTAAAACGTAAACATCAACATTCAAAATGGTGGCAGAAAGATGGTTGAAAGTCCACACAGAGAATGTTGACTTAAATGACAATATCAGTTGTTTAAAATTATTGTTAAACTTCCATAGGAAACCGATAGAAATATAGATAATAGAATAGGCATTACCATTTAGGTTGACATTCAACAGTGGATTGACAGGCAGCCATCTTTGTGATAGCAATTGGAAGCAAAAATATCAATTCAATTAAAATATCAACGATATACCAGCTAAATTGCAGTGGTCTGAAGGGATAGGTCATTCTATTAATTATATTTGTATTATTGAAATTACACCCACCCTGTATTCCAGAGTATTCGGTGTCTCAACCGATGGAGAAGTGGGTGTCTCATGGTAGGGTACTCAAAACAGGTCAACTTTGAGCAAAATGTGTTGGCATACAGGTCCAAAAAGTTATTTTCTGACCACTTCTACCATGGGCCAATACAGTGGGGCTGGAATTCTTGGATCCCTTGACAAAGATGAGCAAAAAATACTGTATAAAATACAAATACTGAGCTATATTGTATTGAATGTTTGTTTTTTTACATTACACTTTTTTATACTTAATAATTGCTCAAAGAAAGATTACTTCTCAAACAATCAAATCTACAAGAGTCAAAATGATTGGAGCCCCTGTTTTCAATACCCTCCCCTAATAGGCACAATTAAATGATTGATGGGCATGGTTGTTATATGGGTACTTTGGGCATTTGAACTCATGACCAGAAAAGGTGATACTTGTTCATGATGCTGTTAACCTTAACAAGGGCCTCAGAACTAGCGGAAGCAAAATAGCCCCATAACATCAAAGATCCACCAGCATATTTTACAGTAGGGATGATTTTTTCCCCCGCATATTCATTGTTTTCTCTTAGGGCAAACCCACAAATGGTGTGGGGGTTAGTGCAATTTGGGATCCTTGGGACATCCTTACCCTAAATTCTAACCGTAACCATTTTACATGTCAACTTCAATGGGGTGACGTTAGAGTTGGGCCGTCCCAAGGATCCCGTTCATAGGTAGAGACGTTATTTTTGTCTATGTTATCCGGGATCCTTTGGACGGTCCTACCCCATTGAAGTTTACATTTAAAATGGTTAAAGGGTTAGGGTTTTATACCTCAGTGGCCGAGGACCTCCATTTTCGTGTCACATGACCAATCAAAAGGGGGTGCTGTCAAAATGTGATTGAAATCAAATTAAATGACCCTACAGCTAAATAACACTTATTTTGGGTTAGGGACTATATTATGTAGCCAGTTCTCACTGTAACACAGCACTGTACAACACCCAGACAATTCGGAGAGAGGGGTACTCACCACGTGACAACATAAAACATTGTCTCATCCAATTACCACTTGTGTTTTTTAATCACCAGATAATCGCCAGTCTTTTACATGTAGAAGCATCAAACTCTTATTATCACTAAACATTACAGGTGGCCTGCTATAGTAATAGCACATACAAGACATTGACAATGATGGGTGAAATGACCCGCTTGCATCAGCTAAGCACAACACGCCACTCAGTTCAATTCCCGTTTGTCGAAAATTGCATGTCTTCCAAGTTGAAAAAGACTCACCTGACCTCTATGTTAATTCAATATTGCCAGTGTAGGAACCGTGGGTAAGGACCGCCAGCGACGTAAAAAGAACAAACTCCAAGCTAGCTAACGTTAGCTAGCTAACAGTAGTAACGAAACATGTGGCATCCACCACCAACAATGCAGCTACAAGCAGATTCCCTGCGCAGTGATGTAGCTAGAAGTGGGATCAAAATGTGTGAGCGATCGCTTACAAATTCACATGAAAAGTCATTCTGGTTGGAACAATAGATCTAGTATAGATTATTAAACGATATTAATCAGATTCATGAGGAACCTCAAAGAAACACGCGGGTTTCCTTTGTGGGCGTGTGTATTTCCACTGCCGCGTATTATGGGGACAGGCGCTCCAATTGTACTTCGGCGCAACAAAATACTTCTGTACTGAATGTGAGAATTTTTGTTTGAAAACCACTCAATCAGCTTCAACAAATCCCTCCAAGTTTTCCCCCCATTTATTTCTGTCATAATTTCTTTAGAAATATTAACACAAAAATTTAAAATTAACCTTATTTTTGCTGTCACTTGGACGATGGCGTTACTAAGCCTACTATTGTTGGGTTAAAATAAATACTCATCTGCCTACGGTGGTATGGATGTGAATCAACTATATTATGTGATTAATGTAAATGTTGCATAATAATATTACGGAACACGTTCAAATGTTTATAAACCACAAGCCATTGTCATTCGTTTATATATATATATATATATATATTAGACAAAACAATGTAAATAGCATATGGCATGATCACCCCATAATGATGCCTCTGCTATTTAACAGTGTAATAGACCTTATATAATATTTTGTCCCCAAAGTAATTTGTTATGACTGCTGCTGTCCACCCACATTTCCTTTTCCCATGGAACGGCAAATACCTACCTATACCACGTTGCAACTTTCTGCGTGTGCTGTTGTCCTCTGTCTTGTTTTTTCTTTAGCATTCAATTACATAGTTAATACTCGGCCTACTTGAAAAAATATGAATGACGACTTCATCATTCCAGGTGGATATAATAACACTACTCAAACTAGTCTAGTTTGGGAAGCAGGTTAAACTAAAGAATCTGATGTAACAACTGTTGAGGTTCACAAAGCAGCGGCGTCCAAGCCCAACAATGCACCCCCCAAAATGATGTGCTAAAGGCACACAAGTACGAAATAGATTAGGAAAAAAAAGAGTAGCGAACATGCTCGCCAATTCTCATGTTATTTCAAAAGAAGGTAAAAACATGCACTTCAAAAACCATATTTTTTACGCCATCTCAACAGTCTTGTCTGTTCCACTTAACATATTCCTTGTTTTTATTCTCAAATTAATGCAACACAATATGATATTATGCTTTAAATGAATGACTATAAATACCTTGGCGTAACAGAATAGTTCTTTCTTTTAACTTTATCGAGTTCGACACAAACGCCACGTTGATACGAGGACACTACTTCTTCTTTAAAGTTCTACGGCAGACTACAACTATTGCTGTATTGCCGCCACCTACTGTACGGGGTATTGAAACAAGATAATACAAAAATAACCACCGCACTCCTTCAGTCACATTCAAATCACATCCCTACACAGGCTCAGGTGCCCGTGATTACGAAGCATTCATCAACATGATTCCTTGTAATGACTCAGCTGCAACGCTGGCGCAACTTTGGTTTTAGAAGTGTGGGTGACATAATATATATATATTTTAATGGGGTAGATCAGCTTTAATATTGCAGATACATTGTGGATTCCATCATTGTAATTTTCGCATCATTTCCAATCCCCCATATATACACTGCTCAAAAAAATAAAGGGAACACTAAAATAACACATCCTAGATCTGAATGAATGAAATATTCATGTTAAATACATTTTCTTTACATAGTTGAATGTGCTGACAACAAAATCACACAAAAATGATCAATGGAAATCAAATTTATCAACCCATAGAGGTCTGGATTTGGAGTCACACTCAAAATTAAAGTGGAAAACCACACTACAGGCTGATCCAACTTTGATGTAATGTCCTTAAAACAAGTCAAAATGAGGCTCAGTAGTGTGTGTGGCCTCCACGTGCCTGTATGACCGCCCTACAACGCCTGGGCATGCTCCTGATGAGGTGGCGGATGGTCTCCTGAGGGATCTCCTCCCAGACCTGGACTAAAGCATCCGCCAACTCCTGGACAGTCTGTGGTGCAACGTGGCGTCGGTGGATGGAGTGAGACATGATGTCCCAGATGTGCTCAATTGGATTCAGGTCTGGGGAACGGGCGGGCCAGTCCATAGCATCAATGCATTCCTCTTGCAGGAACTGCTGACACACTCCAGCCACATGAGGTCTAGCATTGTCTTGCATTAGGAGGAACCCAGGGCCAACCGCACCAGCATAGGGTCTCACAAGGGGTCGAGGATCTCATCTTGGTACCTAATGGCAGTCAGGCTACCTCTGGCGAGCACATGGAGGGCTGTGCGGCCCCCAAAATAAATGCCACCCCACACCATGACTGACCCACCGCCAAACCGGTCATGCTGGAGGATGTTGCAGGCAGCAGAACGTTCTCCACGGCGTCTCCAGACTCTGTCACGTCTGTCACATGTGCTCAGTGTGAACCTGCTTTCATCTGTGAAGAGCACAGGGCGCCAGTGGCGAATTTGCCAATCTTGGTGATCTCTGGCAAATGCCAAACGTCCTACACGGTGTTGGGCTGTAAGCACAACCCCCACCTGTGGACGTCGGGCCCTCATACCACCCTCATGGAGTCTGTTTCTGACCGTTTGAGCAGACACATGCACATTTGTGGCCTGCTGGAGGTCATTTTGCAGGGCTCTGGGAGTGCTCCTCCTGCTCCTCCTTGCACAAAGGTGGAGGTAGCAGTCCTGCTGCTGGGTTGTTGCCCCCCTACGGCCTCCTCCACGTCTCCTGATGTACTGGCCTGTCTCCTGGTAGCGCCTCCATGCTCTGGACACTACGCTGACAGACACAGCAAACCTTCTTGCCACAGCTCGCATTGATGTGCCATCCTGGATGAGCTGCACTACCTGAGCCACTTGTGTGGGTTGTAGACTCCGTCTCATGCTACCACTAGAGTGAAAGCACCGCCAGCATTCAAAAGTGACCAAAACATCAGCCAGGAAGCATAGGAACTGAGAAGTGGTCTGTGGTCACCACCTGCAGAATCACTCCTTTATTGGGGGTGTCTTGCTAATTGCCTATAATATCCACCTATTGTCTATTCCATTTGCACAACAGCATGTGAAATGTATTGTCAATCAGTGTTGCTTCCTAAGTGGACAGTTTGATTTCACAGAAGTGTGATTGACTTGGACATTGTGTTGTTTAAGTGTTCCCTTTATTTTTTTGAGCAGTGTATATCATTTTTTATTATTTACCTAACCCTACCATCCCTCTCCTAACTGAAGTAAACTAATGGACAACATCCTTCAGCTCCACTCAACCCCTCCCATCTATCTCTGAAATCAAATCAAATTGTATTTGTCACACGCGCCAAATACAACAGGTGTAGACCGTACGGTGAAATGATTAATTACAAGCCCTTAACCAACAAAGTTTTAAGAAAAAATATAAAAAACAAATAATTAAAGAGCAGCAGTAAAATAACAATCCTCCTCTCTCGGAGGACCTGAGCCGAAGGACCATGCCTCAGGACTACCTGGCATGATGACTCCTTGCTGTCCCCAGTCCACCTGGCCGTGCTGCTGCTCCAGTTTTAACTGTTCTGCCTGCGGCTATGGAATCCTGACCTGTTCACCGGACGTTCTACCTGTCCCAGACCTATTATTTGACCATGCTGGTCATTTATGAACATTTGAACATCTTGGCCATGTTCTGTTATAATCTCCACCCGACACAGCCAGAAGAGGACTGGCCACCCCTCATAGCCTGGTTCTTCTCTAGGTTTCTTCCTAGGTTTTGGCCTTTCTAGGGAGTTTTTCCTAGCCAACGTGCTTCAACACCTGCATTGCTTGCTGTTTGGGGTTTTAGGCTGGGTTTCTTTACAGCACTTTGAGATATCAGCTGATGTACGAAGGGCTATATTAATAAATGTGATTTGATTTGAATAGCAAGGCTATATTACAGGGAGTACCGGTACAGAGTCAATGTGCGGGGTCACCGGTTAGTCGAGGTAATATGTAGACGTAGGTAGAGTTATCTAAGTGACTATGCATAGATTATAAACAGAGAGTAGCAGCAGAGTAAAATAAGGGGTGGGGGGGTGAAATGCAAATAGTCTGGTTAGCCATTTGATTAGATGTTGAGGAGTCTTATGGCTTGGGGGGGTAGAAGTTGTTTAGAAGCCTCTTGGACCCAAATTTGGTGCTCCGGTACCTCTTACCTTGCGGTAGCAGAGAGAACAGTCTATGACTAGGGCCTTCCTCGGTCACCGCCTGGTATAGAGGTCCAGGGTGGCGGGATGCTTGGCCCCAGTGATGTACTGGGCCGTACGCACTACTCTCTGTAGTGCCTTGCGGTCTAAGGCTGAGCAGTTGCCATACCAGGCAGTGATGCAACCAGTCAGGATGCTCTCGATGGTGCAGCTTTAGAACCTTTTGAGAATCTGAGGACCCATGCCAAATCTTTTCAGTCTCCTGAGGAGAATAGGCTTTGTCGTGCCCTCTTCACGACTGTCTTGGTGTCCTTGGACCATGTTAGGTTGTTGGTGATGTGGACACCAAGGAACTTGAAGCTCTCAACCTGCTCCACTACAGCCCCGTCGATGAGAATGGGGACATGCTCGGTCCTCCTTTTCCTGTAGTCCATAATCCTTTCCTTTGGCTTGATCACGTTGAGGGAGAGGTTGTTGCCCTGGCACCTCCACCCATAGGCTGTCGTTGTCGGTGATCAGGCCTACCACTGTTGTGTCATCTGAAAACTTAATGATTGTGTTGGGGTCGTGTCTGGCCGTGCACTCATGAGTGAACAGAGTACAGGAGGGGACTGAGCACGCAAACCTTAGAGGCCCCCGTGTTGAGGATCAGCGTAGCAGATGTGTTGTTACCTACCCTTACCACCTGGGGACAGCCCTACAGGAAGTCCAGGATCTCGGAAGTTTACAAACACAGTAGCCAAATACATTTAAACTTAGTTTTTCACTATTCCTGGCATTTAATTGTAGTAAAAATTCCATGTCTTAGGTCAGTTGGGATCACCACGTTATTTTAAGAATGTGAAATGTCAGAATAATAGTAGAGAGAATGATTTCTTTCAGCTTTTATTTCTTTCATCACATTCCTAGTGGGTCAGAAGTTTACATAAACAATTTTACCAAATACTAATTGAGTGTAACTTGGGTCAAACGTTTCGGGTAGCCTTCCACAAGCATCCCAAAATAAGTTGGGTGAATTTTGGCCCATTCCTCCTAACAGAGCTAGTGTAACCGAGTCAGGTTTGTAGGCCTCCTTGCTCGCACACGCTTTTTCAGTTCTGCCCACACATTTTCTAAAGGATTGAGGTCAGAGCTTTGTGGTGGCCACTCCAGTACCTTGACTTTGTTGTCCTTAAGCCATTTTGCCACAACTTTGGAAGTATGCTTGGGGTCATTGTCCATTTGGAAGACCCATTTGCGACCAAGCTTGAACTTCCTGACTGATGTCTTCAGATGTTGCTTCAATATATCCACATAATTTTCCATCCTCATGAAGCCATTTATTTGGTAAAGTGCATCAGACCCTCCTTCAGCAAAGCACCCCTACAACATGATGCTGCCACCCCCCGTGCTTCACGGTTGGGATGGTGTTCTTTGGCTTGCAAGTATCCCCCTTTTGCATCCAAAACATTACGATGGTCATTATGGCCAAACAGTTCTATTTTTGTTTCATCAGACCAGAGGACATTTTTCCAAAAAGTACAATATTTGTCCCCATGTGCAGTTGCAAACTGTAGTCTGGCTTTTTTAATGGGGTTTTGGAGCAGTGCCTTCTTCCTTGCTGAGCGGCCTTTCAGGTTATGTCGATGTAGGACTTGTTTCACTGTGGATATAGATGCTTTTGTACCTGTTTCCTCCAGCATCCACAAGGTCCTTTGCTGTTGTTCTGGGATTGATTTGCACTTTTCGCACCAAAGTACGTTCATCTCTAAGAGACAGAACGCGTCTCCTTCCTGAGCGGTATGACGGCTGTGTGGTCCCATGGTGTTTATACATGCGTACTATTGGTTGTACAAATTAATGTGGTACCTTCATGCGTTTGGAAATTGCTCCCAAGGTTGAACCAGACTTGTGGAGGTCTACAATTTTTTTCTGAGGTCTTGCCTGATTTCTTTTGATTTTCTCATGATGTCAAGCGAAGAGGCATTGAGTTTGAATGTAGGCCTTTAAATACATCCACAGGTACACCTCAAATTGAATCAAATGATGTCAATTAGCCTATCAGAAACTTCTAAAGCCATGACATCATTTTCTGGAATTTGCCAAGCTGTTTAAAGGCACAGTCAACTTAGTGAGTCAGACAGAAAGCCAGAGGGTCTGGGCGGGATCAGGATGAAGAAATCGGTCCTGCGCAGACCTCTACCGTGCACCATGACAGGGAAGCCTGTAAATTTAGAGCCATTTATTACTGTGTCAGTGTGAAAAGTAGGGAATTAGCTAGGGAAACTGACAGATCAATAACGTTACATTGACATACTGACTAATACAACTCACATTGCACTGAAAAAACGTCAGAATATCAATCTTGAATTGTTTGGCAGATGGTTTCATCATTTGATTCAGGTCTAGTTTGATTGAGGCAAAAATAATAGATAATGTAAGCCAACTTTTGGCCAGCTGTCTGTCTAACGCTAAGCTTGCCAAGTTAATTTACTTCTGAAATGTGTCAAAACAAAGGCTACAAAACATTTCCAAACAAACTGCTGTTAGATAATAATAATAGCCACCTCATATCACTATCTGACAGATAGTGAAATTTAGCATACGCTCTTATTCAGAGTGACTTACAGTGGTGAGTGCATACATTCTCATACTTTTCTGTATTCGTCCCCCATGGGAATCAAACCCACACCCATAGCATTGCAAGCACAATGCTCTACCACAGGGGTTCTTAAACTTTTTCAGCCTGGGACCCAAATTAGAAACTCTGTGTTTTCCTGGGACCCAAGCTTAGGAAAATATGCAACTATGCGTAAATATCGGTACATTTAATTTCCCTTATGCCTAAAAAAAAATGCAAAATAGACAAAAACAAATAACAATGAAATACCCATAAATATATTTTCATGTTTATTTTTCCCCATTAAAAACAGTCTTACACACCTGTTCAGGTTGGAACTGTTGCTGTTAAAATACAATAAATAATTTCATTCTGAACTGTAATAAATAGATTGATCACATCACACAGATGTATTACAGAGCAGACACACACACACACACACACACAGGCTTTTTGATCATGCAACCCTAAGTAACAGTATAGATTAAAAAAATTATCTGACCTACTGCACATCTTACTGTATAAATTATTGTTGATAGAAAGTCTAGGTTGGAACTGTTGCCCTTAAAATACTTTTTTTTTTAAATTCTGAACTGAAATAAACTGATTGATCACCTAACACAGAACACACAGTCCTTTTTATGATTATTTTTTTGTTCACCTTTATTTAACCAGGGAGTCCTAATGAGAGGTGTGTGGCTGGTTGAGGTTTCCAACAACAACACTGAGGTCATGCTCAGCATTGGTACTCTTTCTGTACTTGAGAAACCTGAATTGCATAATTATGTGGTGCCAAACTGGATCAGAAAATCTACTGCTTTCCCAGTCTGGCAGGAGACCGCTTCCTGCTGCAGATGAGCAACCCAGAACAGTGTGTGTTTGTCTCAAAAAGTATCTTGTAACAGCAACAGTCCCAACCTAGACTTGTTTTCAACAATCATTTGTACAATAAAATGTACAGTAGGCCTGATCCTTTTTCATCTTCATCTGTACTGTTTCTTAGGGTTGCTAGTTAGCTTGCTTTGGCTAACGTTATTTGTTAGATGTGTAACGTTACAAGGTAAGGGATGATTTGAAAGTGAAACTCACATCTAGTACTATGAGAGATAATTAGTTACTACCTTATTTCTGTTACAAATACAATGCCTTGCTAGTTGAGTTACTTTCCCACTTTCGAAGCATGCTGCCCTGTTCGGAAAGAACTCCCTGGGTTTACCATCATGTTGTGCCTGGCTGTTTGGTCGGGGCGTGTAGTTTTATTAATTTGTTCATTTTGAGACTCATGACTTAAGCACTTCCCCCTCACAACACACATTGTGAGCGCGCCTCGTTATTCCTCAAAGTTTCTATGAAAGAGACCAAACGTAATCACTATTTGCGTTTCATGACGATTGAGCTCAGTCAAAACTTTGGCTAGCATTAGTCCATTTCATGACATCGGTGTGAGATGGCGAGCTGTGATAACAAGTCAGTGGCTTGAACGACAGCGCTGCAGCGTGTGGGTCGCGGAGTGATCTTCAACAAAACTGCAAAAAAAGGATCCGGTAAACAGCGAAACACATGGGCATCTCCCTCTCGCGCTGCTGCCAAACTGAGCAGAGACCCCTGATAACCAGAGAGCGCAGTTGCACTTGGCCAAAACAATCCCAGTAATTAATTAAATAATTATACATTAACGTCGTGACCCACCATTAACAGGTCCGCGACCCATACTTTAACAAACGCTGAGCCACAGGACCAGCTGGCATATGATACTCCTCCCGTCTACATACACTTAAAAAAAATATATATAATTTAGCACACTGCATGGGTTTGGGCTCGAAGGCTCTCACAGGGAATCTCATAACCCAAATATACGTGAGAAGGGAGAGACTATCAAAAAAACAATTGAATGGATTGAGTGGACTTCCGCGCTCCATCCACCATGCGGATCGGTCATTGTGCACCAACCACTTGATCCAATTCTTCACGTACTGTGCACTACTTTTCAGTGCATTCGGAAAGTATTCAGACCCCTTGATTTTTTTCACATTTTGTTACGTTTCAACGTTATTCTAAAATGTATTAAATTGTTTATTTCCCTCAACCTACACACAATACCCCATAATGACAAAGCAAAAACAGGTTTTTAGAAATGTTTGCAAATGTAATAATAAAAAATAGAAATATCAAATTCATATGTATTAAGACCATTTACTCAGTACTTTGTTGTAGTTTCTTTTGACAGTGATTACAGCCTTGAGTCTGCTGGGTATGACTCTACAAGCTTTGCACACCTGTATTTGGGGAATTTCTTCCTTTCTTCTCTGCAGATCCTCTCAAGCTCTGTCAGGTTGGATGGGGAGCGTCACTGCACAGCTATTTTCAGGTCTATCCAGAGATGTTTGATTGGGTTCAAGTCCGGGCTCTGGCTGGGCCACTCAAGGACATTCAGAGACTTGTCCCGAAGCCACTCCTGCATTGTCTTGGCTGTGTGCTTAGGGTTGTTGTTCTGTTGGAAGGTGAACCTTTGCCCCAGTCTGAGGTCCTGAACACTCTGGAGCAGGTTTTCATCAAGGATCTCTCTGTACTTTGCTCTGTGCATCTTTCTCTCGAACCTGACTAGTCTCCTGGTCCCTGCCGCTGAAAAACATCCCCACATCATGATGCTGCCACCACCATGCTTCACCATCGGGATGGTGCCAGGTTTTCTCCAGACCTGACGATTGGCATTCAGGCCATAAAAGTTCAATCTTGCTTTCATCAGACCAAAGACTCTTGTTTCTCATGGTCTGAGAGTCTTTAGGTACCTTTTGGCAAACTCCAAGCGGGCTGTCATGTGCCTTTTACTGAGGAGTGGCTTCTGTCTGGCCACTCTACCATAAAGGCCTGATTGGTGGAGTACTGCAGAGATAGAACTCTCTACCTCTGTCAGAGTGACAATTGGATTTTTGGTCACCTCCTTGACCAAGGCCCTTCTTCCCCGATTGCTCAGTTTGACCGGGCGGCCAGCTCTAGGAAGATTCTTGGTGGTGCCAAACTCCCATTCAAGAATGATGGAGGCCACTGTGTTCTTGGGGACCTTCAATGATGCAGACATTTTTTGGTACCCATCCCCAGATCTGTGCCTCAACACAATCCTATCTCAGAGCTTTACAGACAATTCTTTCGACCTTATGGCTTGGTTTTTGCTCTGACATGCACTGTCAACTGTGGGACCTTATTTAGACAGGTCTCTGCCTTTTCAAATCATGTCCAATCAATTGAATTTACCACAGGTGGACTCCAATCAAGTTGTATAAAGGATGAAACAGTATGCACCTGAGCTCAAATTCGAGTCTCATGGCAAAGTTTTTTATTTTTTTTTTGCAAAAAAATTAAAAAGCAGTTTTTGCTTTTCATTATGGGGTATAAAATGTGGAAAAAGTAATGTAACAACATTGATCCAAAAGCCTTATTCCAACCAAGAAAGACTTACTAGTTTTTACAGGTTTTCACTACCACTTTACTTCTCTTATTTCCTTTTGCATTCGCTTCCAGTCAGAAAATGTTGTGAATTCAACCATGGGCCATAACTTGGAACTTAGCCAAATCCCCAAGCTCATTGACAGACATGGCTGGCAAGCTTTTGGCAATAGTGTCAGTGATGCCTCTGAATTATCATGGCTATAGTATTTAATCCTGTAGACATTTGTAGATCAACACTAGGCTAATCATCAGAGAGTGAGCCACCAGCAAAAAAAGAAAAACAAACGCACAAATGTATCTTATGACATATTCAGCTTCAAATAGTATTTGATATCTGTTGGACTCAAGGGGAATATGTGAAATCATGTGAAAACGTGTTTTTGGAGCACTTCACGGGACAACAAAAAGGAGTGGTTACAATACACACACAGTGCTTTTAACACAAAGCTATTTCAAGGTACATATTCATTAGACTTTGACATACATTACATATGTTTATACAGTCCTTCTTATTCAACTTGTCCTCTCCTGGGATTTGAACTCACAACCTCCTGGTTCACAATGTTCTTTCTGCTACGCTATCACCTCTATGTCAATGGCTGATTTCACATGTAATTCTACACTTTGGACTTCCAGAGTAAATCTCAGCTTTGTTAAAAATACATGAATGAAAAACAATGTTATCTATCAAAGTGATTCAGGAGTAACATTGAAACAAAACAACATGCCCTACCAACATTAGGAAACTATACCAGAAAACCCTCAAATTGCTGAAATAAGTAAATGAAATCAATGATGTGAGAAAAGTCAGATTAACTGATAGCTGAAATAGCAGTGCATATGACAAATGACCCACTAAGTGTAGAGCTGCATTATATGAAATGAGTGTGGTACAATGGGAAGATCAGCACACTTCAAATCCAGAGGTTTTGAGTTCAAATCCCAGGTGAGGATGTGGGGTAAAACTTTTTTTTTTGCTGAACCGCATACTACTTACTTAAAAACCACCATGCCATTACTTTAACTATAATGGTTTGTTATGGTTTGGGACCATTGGAGGCTGCTGAGTGGAGGACGGATTATAATAATGTCAGGAATGGAGCTAAAAGAATGGTATAAACACATGGAAACATCAACCCCAATTAAGGTGTCACCAACCTCGTGTTTGGGACCATCTGGGACGATCACCTGACGTCCTGGCAACTGGTAAAACAAATGTCTTGAGAACATCTTACAAAAACCTAGCATGGTCCTCACCATTACGGAAATAACACAGGAATTGAACCTGATCTCATGTGAAGTTAATGTGATAATGTGTGAAGTTAATGTGATAACGTGTGAAGTTAAATGTGATAACATGGGAAGTTCATGTGATAACATGTGACAACATATAAAGCAACATATGACAACATGAAACTAAACGTGACGACATGTGAGCACGTGTGAAAACATAGAGGGAGTTCTAATAACCTGAGCCGAGGTTTACCCACCTATGCCCTGTGACGTGAATGAGCAAAAGCGCTGAGGGAGGAGTACCCTTTGTTAAATGAACAGTAATCTGTTTCTTAGGTCATGTAAACAAAGCAGCATAGGGTTTTGTTTAGAGCCGAGCCTTGCCGTGGGCTTTGAACGGGGCACCGGGCTCACGCCCAGTAGGCAGCCTGGTCCCAAAACAAATGCAATCACTATTCACCCAGTTCAAACTCCTCCCACTGGAGCATCCCAGACCTGATAATCAAATTCCCACAAAATCTCATGTGAAGCGTTCCAAAGACATGTTTGCACATGTTTTCACATGTGAATTTTCACTTGCACATGATTTCACATGAAATTTAACAAATGTGAAGTGTTCCAAAAAATTCCCATAAAATAACAACATGTGTGTTATCACGCCACTAAAATAACAACAGTTGTGTTACTACGCAAAAAGTGCCCACTGAAATACCACATGAATTTCACGTGAACACATCTCATGTGATCACATCTCATGTCCCCCAAAACCCCTCACATAAAATCACATGATCACATGTGACATTTTTTCTGTAAGGGTCCTCAATATTCTGTTACCTGAAACTCCAGTAAAGAGGCGCTCCCTCACTTTGTTGACTATCCAAAAAGGCCCACCTTAAATGTACCTAGACATAAATAGCATTCCGTGTGTGTGTGTGTGTAAATGTTTAAGGCGGAGTGGGTTGGGCTGGGCTGGGCTTGCCTGGGTTAGGTGACGCACCACTGGAAATCCTTGCCTTACAGAGAGTGACAGAGAGAGCAGGAACAGGATCAAGAAAGCTGCTGCCACACTGAACGAGACACATTTCTCAACTTTGGTATAAATATGTTGGACTTTTTGATTTACTAAAATAACACATATATCTAATAGAAGGCTAAATCAGAGGCCACTAACTTTTTCCTGATTTTGTTTGTTTACCTTTTGTTTGGTGAACCAGTGGATTTCGGGTCAAGGGTTGGAGGTAAGGGATTAGAACGCACATAACATGCATTCCCAGATTCAATACAACAATCATTACGCTGTAAAACAAATTTATTTATTCTCTCTTCGGAAGCATTGTCATGCACTCTCACAACGAGATTAACCCCAACATTGACGAGGTGGAAATAAGATGCTCTGGTAGCTATGTAAAGATTGTATGAAATTTCACTGCGGTGGTATTGATTTCAGAAATGCTCTTGACAATATGTGAGATCTGTACGTCATGGCACCTGCTGTACATTTTAACATCAGGTCTTAGGCCATATATTTACTATTACTACGATATATGCTAATGACATTTTGGTATGAAAACATGTGCAGAGAAACGGAATGCTCGTGGTCGTTATGTAGTCTTACATGTGAAATAAGACCACATTATTATTATTATTATATTCCCGACTGCTGATGGGAACAGACTTGGGATGTTAAAAGATTTTTACGGAACATAAAAAAAGTCATCAAGTATGAATGGATTTTATGCATGTGAGTTACTTAGACTTTTCCCGGAATGTGATTGGGGGTGTCGCTTGGGCTATCAGGCAGATCAATGACTGAGATGTAACATGTGGCACTATAGTACTGTGGTCAAACTGGTTGGGTGGGTAAATCACAGGTCAGTGGGTGAGGGAGAGCATGACACTGACACAGGGAGAAACTCCAGGTGAGGACTTTCAGTTTCCTCTTGGGTCATCCGGGTGACATCATCTATGGTGAGAGGACAGTATATTCAGGACAGTTAATTGCTCAAATCAAAGCAGTTGGTTTCTAAGACTCATTGATAACTGACAATACCAAATGAACTACACCCATCATAGACCAAAGTTCTTTTGACTCCACCCTCTGTTACACAGTTCTAAATCGTTTATGAATGAGAGGCTCTGTAGTGTCATCATTCTTACAATGATCTTCATCATTACCAAGTAAGAATTTTCCTCAGACCGGTTTACTCTGCCTCCAGGAAAACCCAGATATCTGTCACGTAACAGTCGCATGATGACAGACGTCTCACGATATCTTATCAATGTAAGTGTTCTGAACATTATTTAAGTTGTATTATATCAGAACTTTTCAAGTGTTATACCCATGTAATTAACATACAGACCTAGGAAGATCTTTTTTCTTTATTTCACTTCCCTGTGCAGCACCTGGTGACGTTCTCCCTGCAGGATGGGGAGGTGAATAGTGTGGATGAGGCCCAGTCTCGTCTGTCCCGACTGGCCCGGGCGGAGAAGCTGTGGAGCCAGCAGATAGTTCTGGAGATTAGCCCTGAGGCCCTCCGACTCAGAGACACACAGAGCCAGGTGGGTTGTGTAGCATGATCTACTACAGTACCCATAATGCTTTGCACATCTCCCTACCAATACATGTGGCATGATATATATGTAGGGACTGTGGACAGAGGAACAGAGAACTCCAACATGGGTCACAATTAAACATTTGCTTTATATGAGATGCGTGAACAGTAGGACAATGCCTTATTAATTAACAAAGGCAAGTTACATTTCGGTTAAGGCTTGTACATATGACCTTCATGATGCCACTGATTTAAAAGCTCTCTAGTCTTCAGACCTTGTTTTCTAATTGACATTAGCTTAGGTTATATGTGAGGCGCTGCAGTTCCAGTCATTTGAAATGGTGATTGTATTGTATTCATGCAGGATGAGTTGGAGAAGTATCCAGTTGCATCTATCCATCGCTGTGACGCCATCCTCACTGAGAAACGATTTCCATCCCTCCTGTTACTCGTTTGCCAAAGCGCACCTCAGATAAAGCCTGACGTTCTCTTCTTCAACTGTGAGACCGTAAGGGTGAGTGCAGCAGTACGGGTGTTTTATGGATGCTTCCGAAAACTCTGGGTCCTGGGAGATCAGGCCAGGCAAAACTCCTGACCCTAGTTACAGATGTAGGATCTTAATTTGAGTCCGTTTTCTACAGCAGGAAAATAATCCTGCAGCAACAGGAAATGTGAATGAATATGTTTATTATAATTAATGGACACTTTTGTGGGGATTGCAAAAAAAAATCATAAGGGAAAAACAAGTCTGAAATGTTAAAGTGGAAATTACATACTTAAATACATACTTAATTACATACTTCAGAAGCCTTTTTAAACCTCAATGCAGGATGGTCCAAATAAAATTCTACATCTGAATAATATGCTTTCTTAAACTATATGAGCCTGTCCTGTGATTACCTGATATGGTACGCATTCTAAATGGAAATGAACTGTCACTGTAGTTCAGGTTCAACCGGACAACAGTGATGTCTCTTATTGATGGTTGTGTTCGCAGGCAGAGCAAATTCGTGACGACATCACAAGGGCAGTGTCAGGTTACTCATCGAGGTCCAAGAAGCGCCCAGAGGCCCTCAGGTACTGGGATTGTTATTGTCCTTCATGGCGGAGAGAGCGAGAGCGAGAGGGGCACAGAGAGAGATTTAAAAGATGTAGGAAGGTCCCACGGCCATGACTGACTTATGTTGTTTACACAAAAAAAAGCTGCTATCTAGAACGTCGGCTGTCCCCATAGGAGAACCCTTTGAAGATGCATTTTTGGTGGCAGGTAGAACGCTTTGGGTTCCAGGTAGAACCCTTTCTACAGAGGGTTCTACATGGAACCCAAAGGTGTTCACCCTGGAACCTAAAAGGGTTCTCCTATAGGGACAGCCAAAGAACCCTTTTGGAACCCTTTTTTCTAAGAGTGTACCGTCCACTGAGTTTCTATATGAGTGAGAGAGAGAGAGAGAGAGAGAGAGAGAGAGAGAGAGAGAGAGAGAGAGAGAGAGAGAGAGAGAGAGAGAATGAGCAGCTGAGAACGAGGGAGGACAGACTTGTTTGACTGGTTTCTACATAACTTAAGAAGGTGTGACAGAGAGAACAAGGCCATTGTGGTATGGAGGACAGGAGAGAGCGAATGGTGCTGGTTCACTGATGCAGGCCTAAACTCAGAAATGCTTTGAAACACACAGTTAAATGACATTTAAAGGACACACAGAAAAGGTAGGCTATAATTAAGATGCTACCTGGGGTATATTTCTGAATTGCCGAATCGCATTGAAATGCATACTGTTGAGTAGGTGTTACTTTGTGTACAGTATGTTTGTCTTCGAGGGTTAGCAAACAGACCAATGTCAAACAATGCCTCAACCTACAAATGTGACAAATGTGACAGAACTCTATGTCTGTCTAAATCTTTTGTGCCAATTCTGACTAAAGTTTGTAATTTTAGCTATAGAAAGTTGTATATGTGAGTTGACGTATGTTAGTCACAGCGGGCCTACGTTGATATTGATATGAGAACTAATCTGAGGACCTCTGCTTGTTAAATCTGACATTTTATGTTTAAAAAAGTTTATTTTCGCTAGATTAGCACAGATAGAGATTGTTTGTGCTTTCTTTTCAGTTAATCAGATGATCAGAAAATGACCTATTGATACTGGATTGTGCACATTTGACTCCATATGTCGATAATTCTTTACCAGGGAGATTCAATATGTTTCATATGCCTTTCGTGAAGGGCGTTTCTTATGGGGTTGAATGAATGGTTGTTATCAGCAACAGTCAGGATGACCTAAGAACAGCATTGACATTTTTGCATGAATCATATTCATGATAATGACAGGCCTTTGTTGCAAGTTAGGATATTGACCTTACTGACTACAGCTTAATTTGTGTTCTATCAGGTGAATTCCAACCATGAAGTCAAATGACAAAGTTGCTTTACAAAAACGATCCTGGAAGGTAGAAAGTTGCATGATATAGCATGTGTCTTGATTTCTGAAAAATCTCTCTCCTTTTCCTACAGACTTCCTCCGATAGACCCTGTTCTTCCTCAAAATACCAAAGCAGCGATGATGGACCCCTACGGAATTCCGAGTCCCCCCATTCCACATGCTCCCAATGCCCCGCCTGCCAACCCTCCACCCTACCCAGGAATCAGAGGCAAGAAGACAGGAACCATCTTGTTTGTGCATGCTCTGGCAATTTACGTGTTTGCCAAGTCAATGAAATGCTTTGAAACAAATTGTCTAGGAGGGGAAGAGTGGGGAAAAGAGAGGATGAGCGAGAGTGAGGGAGATAGGGGGGGAAATGAAGCACCGGTAGGGGTATTTCAACCGGCAATCAACAGTTGAAAAAATAACAAAGCGAACTCCCTGCCTTTCAGTAGAAAGGGATGGGGCTGGAGAAATGTAACCTCTCTCAAATTCATAGACAGAGCTATGGATGCAAGGACTGACCCTCCATGACATCAAATCATGAATACACATTTATCATTCCAAAAAAGAATGTAGCACTGCAGATTGCCCCTTTAAGGTGAAAGGTTCTCATGAGTATAGAGGTTGCATTGTGTGTGTTGGGGGAAGGTGTGTCCGGAGTTAGAGGGGGGCAGGAATTCTAAATGCAGGAAATTCCAACCAAGGTAATGAATGGAAATGGACGCTCTGACTCTTCTTCTATGTCCTCAACAGCGAATGGCGTCAACAGCGGGCAACCACCTGATAGCTCTTTTCTACGAGCTGAGAAAGAAGTGGTACGTAACGATACCATTAAATGCTTCAAAATGTTTTAATCACAATTCCACTGTAGGGTTAACTCTTTTCTCATGCGTCTAAATTCCAGGGGATCCTTAATCACTGTTTCGATGACATTGAGGTCTTCATGGCAAAGCTCCAGCAGACTGCAGAAGCTGCCTCAGTTTTAAGCCAGAGGAAGAAGAAGAAGAAAAGTCGCAAGCAAACAGCAGAGGGTAAGAGGGACAAGCAACTCACACACCCTGTAGGGCTCAACGTTAAGAAAGTTCACTTGAGCAACAATAGGTTTGCTGGCCAAGTGACCTCCTAAACTGGCTCAACTCGAGATGCCGTTCAAAGCTGAAATCGCTGATCTTTTTCGGGTGTATTCTTTTTTGTCTCTGTGTCTTTTCTGTCAAATACAGAGGACTTGCTTACTGCAAAAGCTCGCCCTCCACCTGAAGAAGAATTCATGGACATCTTCCAAAAATTGAAATACTGCTTCAGCCTACTGGTGAGTAAAGGGAGCATTGCCATGACTACTCCACACTTCTTTCAAGCTTTTGTTATGTCAACAAAACAGTTGAGATATTGTGTACCCCACTCATCATCTCTCATCCTCTTCCCAGGCTCGTCTCAAGTCTTCCATCTCCAACCCATCCTCAGAGGAGCTGCTCCACCATGTGTTCAAACCTCTGGATATGGTGAGTCAACATTGGTAACCTTTATAACCATTGCTTACGCGCTGGTTATGAGAGGCCTTGGAGGGAGAGAACTACGGGGACGACACACGTTGCTATTGCCGTCAACACAGGATTAGATATTTATAACTGGAAGGGGCAGAATAAAAGTAGCTAGTATCTTTTGACATAATAATAAGTATCCTTGTTATGTCTACTCAATTATGGAATTAGATTGTTGAAGAACAATCTGTCCTGAATGGCTGTGTACTCTTATAATGATGTCATGTTGATTTGTGACTTCCTTTTGTCGTATACTTACTAGACTATTGTATGTAGACTATATGCAGGCTCTGTCTATTTGTACATACAGTGTGTTTGCCCGTATATAGTGTGTATTGCTACCCAAGTATGTACTGTGTTGAAACAATTGAATGGTTTTCGACACAGAGGGGAGGTAGTGTTACTGGAAGAAAAAAAAACGTTATATATTTTGAGTGCTGTTCAATATTTGCACAAGGTAGTGCCCAGTGTGTTATCACATATTTTGACTTTGGTCACATAAATAATGTCGTATTTGTTAGCAAAAACATTATAAACGGACTCATTAAGACACAATTTAACCCAATAGTGTCATACAACTGTGAGGTAAAAGTGTTTAAATTCAAGTGGTATGGAAGATGGTAAAGATAAGCACAGGAAATATGTTCAGGTGTGCCAGGTACTCAGAGAGGGTTGGCACAGTGTAAGAACAGCCTGCCTATAAAACTATTGTATCACTACATGAAAGAATAGAGGGTGGAATTGGAAAAAAACAGGCAGCTTAGGTGTGTGTATCCTGGCACACCTTCATGGAAACAGGGAGAAACCAAGAGAGGTGTAACGGCTTGTTGATCTGTAGACTTCTGTCTGCTGAGAGGGATGAGAGGGTGAAACCGCACATGACCCACATTGAACAATCTTTTCACTATGGTGATATCTAATGACATGTAATAACATTCACATGTTGGGTAATACCAGTCAGTGATTGGCAATATATTATAAGGCCTGTTTCCCCGGACACAGATTAAGCCTAGTCCTGGATTGAAAAGAGCTTTTCAATCTCAATTGAATATTCTTTTTAGTCCAGTACTTTAATCTGTGTCTGGGAAAACCAACCTTTAGAGTTCATTAGGCCTAGATTGCCCTTCAAAATTAATCTACTGTTGCCAATTGTTCAGTCAACCCATTATTTCCAATGATCCTGATCTAAACTGTGGTCTGTTTACTCTGTGGCCTCAGCTGGTGAGGACTACCGGGGGCCCTGCCCTAGGGGCCTCAGTGACCAGTCCTGCCCTGACCAACTCAGCCGTAACCCTGCTTCAAGACAACCTGTCTGAGGAGGAGAGGCTGCTATGGACGGCTCTGGGGCCCCACTGGACACTCCCACGGTCAGTATTGACAACTACAGAACAGTTGATGCCCCCATAGACCCGTTTGATTGGGGCATTGAGTGTGGCAGTCGGTTGTCTCAGGTCATGTGCCAGTGTGCCAGACTCATAAGGCTCTTCTTTGACTCTGTGGCTTATGGTCTGTGACGTTGGAGCAACATGACATGATGACACAGCATGACATGTCAATGTCAATGTTTATTCAGGCAGCCACGGAAATAGTACAGTATTTCAACTGTGGAGAGAGATGATCAAATTCCTTTCTAGGCTATGTCTACACTGGCTATACTATTCGTTAGAATATTTGTTTGTTAAGGTCAGCAATTTCTCTCTCTCCTCTCAGTTCCCAGCTCAAAGGGCCAGTGGCCGCATATACACCGGTATTTCTGGACGGGTGGAAGCCAGAGGCCTCCAGGGCAGACAGGCAGGTTTATGAGGATCCAGTTGAGTCACAACACAAACATGAAGCCCTGAGAGAAAAACAAGAGGTTTGTAATAAGAGAGATGTACATTCATGTACATCATGTACATTGAGGAGTTGACAAAGATTGTAACATCATATGAATGTGCCCTTTACTGTCCTGACCTCTTCCTCAACCCCCTCCCTTTTTCTCTCTCTCTCTCTCTCTCTCTCTCTCTCTAATTCAGTTGCAGCCTACTCAGCCAGTTGGACCTCCAGTCACCCCTAAGAGCAATGAAATGTAAGTTTTCAAATCAAACATATTTTTTTTTGTATTTTTGTATTGTTGACTTTTATTTAGCAGTTATATCAATAATACACTAATTTCCTCTCAGGGATAGCAGTGTCCTACCCCCCGAGGGAGAGAGGATGTACAGTTGCAGCTATGACTTTGTGGCCCGCAACAACAGTGAGCTGTCAGTACAACAGGGAGATACACTGGAGGTAAACATCTGAAAAGTCATTAAGTGACATTAGGTAATATTACACAACAGACACATTCAGGAGCGTTCTTGAACAACACACGCCTGGTAGCTAGTCTTCAAGGGCTTGGCTCTCTTTTAATGGTAAGACACATGGTTGGTACAGATGTAGGAGGTTAATTTGAGCCAGTTTGCTTGAGCAGGAAAATAATCCTGCAGCAACAGGAAATGTGAATGATTATGTTGATTATAATCAGAAGCCTTTTTAAACCTCAAATACACTACACGTTTTACATTTCCTGCATTGCAGGAAAGTTCTCCTGCAACAGGGTGATCGAATTAAGATCCTACATCTGTAAATTAGAAAAATCCAGTACACAATCTGGCTATATTGGTGATACTGTACAAAATCAAGTTCTAAAATAAATGTATCCTCAATCAAGCATTAGTAATGCCAGAGTTAAAAAACCTAGGAAATAAATATTGATGCATAGCACAGGTACACTTTGTCCTTGCCAGATTCTAGGCATACTGTACATACAGTTGAAGTCGGAGGTTTACATACACTTTGGCCAAATACATTTAAACTCAGTTTTTCACAATTCCTGACATTTAATCCACGTAAAAATTCCCTGTCTTAGGTCAGTTAGGATCACCACTTTATTTTAAGAATGTGAAATGTCAGAATAATAGTAGAGAGAATGATTTATTTCAGCTTTTTTTCTTTCATCACATTCCCAGTGGGTCAGAATTTACATACACTCAATTAGTATTTGGTAGCATTGGCTTTAAATTGTTTAATTTGGGTCAAACATTTCGGGTAGCCTTCCACAAGCTTCCCACAACAAGTTTGGTGAATTTTGGCCCATTCCTCCTGATAGAGCTGGTGTAACTGAGTCAGGTTTGTGGGCCTCCTTCCTCACATAATGCTTTTTCAGTTCTGCCCACACATTTTCTATAGGATTGTGATGGCCACTCCAATGCCTTGACTTTGTTGTCCTTAAGCCATTTTGCCACAACTTTGGAAGTATGCTTGGGGTCATTGTCCATTTGGAAGACCCATTTGCGACCAAGCTTTAACTTCCTGACTGATGTCTTGAGATGTCGCTTCAATATATCCACATAATTTTCCATCCTCATGATGCCATCTATTTTGTGAAGTGCACCAGTCCCTCCTGCAGCAAAGCACCCCCACAACATGATGCTGCCACCCCGTGTTTCACGGTTGGGATGGTGTTCTTTGGCTTGCAAGCATCCCCCTTTTTCCTCCATACATAGCGATGGTCATTATGGCCAAACAGTTCTATTTTTGTTTCATCAGACCAGAGGACATTTCTCCAAAAAGTATGATCTTTGTCCCCATGTGCAGTTGCAAACCGTAGTCTGGCTTTTTTATGGCAGTTTTGGAGCAGTGGCTTCTTCCTTGCTGAGCGGCCTTTCAGGTTATGTCACTATAGGACTCGTTTTACTGTGAATATAGATACTTTTGTACCTGTTTCCTCCAGCATCTTCACAAGGTCCTTTGCTGTTGTTCTGGGATTGATTTGCACTTTTCGCACCAAAGTACGTTCATCTCTAGGAGACAGAACACGTCTCCTTCCTGAGCGGTATGATGGCTGCGTGGTCCCATATTGTTTATACTTGCGTACTATTGTTTGTACAGATGAACGTGGTACCTTCAGATGTTTGGAAATTGCTTCCAAGGATGAACCAGACTTGTGGAGGTCTACAATTTTCTTTCTGAGGTCTTGGCTGATTTCTCTTGATTTCCCCATGATGTCAAGCAAAGAGGCACTGAGTTTGAATGTAGGCCTTGAAATACATCCACAGGTACATCTCCAATTGACCCAAATGATGTCAATTAGCCTATCAGAAGCTTCTAAAGCCATGACATCATTTTCTGGAATTTTCCAAGCTATTTAGAGAAACAGTCAACTTAGTGTATGTAAACTTCTGACCCACTGGAATTGTGACACAGTGAATTATAAGTGAAATAATCTGTCATTAAACAATTGTTGAAAAAATGACTTCTGTCATGCACAAAGCAGACGTCCTAACCGACTTGCCAAAACTATAGTTTGTTAACAAGAAATTTGTGGAGTGGTTGAAAAACTAGTTTTAATGACTCCAACCTAAGTGTATGTAAACTTCCGACTTCAACTGTACACACTGGTTGTTACCTTGGCAACAGCTATCACTTCTAGAGATTGTGAGTTGTGTAATACTACACGATTAAATATATCACTTGTTTTATTCCTCCTTAATTATTCTCTGTAAAAACATTGGCTCCTCTCCTTTACTGTGTCAGGTCGTGGAGTCTTCCAAACGCTGGTGGAAGTGTCGTAATCGCTTCAACGAGGTTGGCTTTGTCCCATTCAACATCCTGGAGCCAATGGCTCACATAGACAGCCCTGTCACCATGAGAGAACCTAAGGTAACAGCCCAATGTAAAACAAAGACACAGAAACAACACACGTTCCTTTACCCACACCCAGATACTGGTACAGGTATTCATTTCAGTGATTCGATATTCCATATCAGTGTTTTCAATGTTGTTCCCTCTCTCGTTCCTTTCCCCTCTGTTCTGGTCCAGCCTCCGGTCTCACCTGCCCTGACCAAGACTCACATTCCACCCAGCCCTCCAGCCTTTAACCCTAGCTCCTTGACTCCTAGCCCCTCAGCGCACCACCGCCCTCGCCCACTATCATACAACCAATACAGCCAACACATTCCAGCCGGAGATGACGCAGACAAAGGTATCACACTATGCTGAGAGGATTAACAGTATATTTCTGCACTGTGTGTGTTTGTCTGTGTCTGTGTATGTCAGAGGAGAGACTCAGGCACTGCACTACACAGAGACGCTCTTGGTCTTTGCTCTGCTATGTGAATGTGTGTTTGTGTCTGTGTCCACGCGCAATTGTGTATGAGGGAGGCTCCAGAGAGGGGGGAAAGTGTTTGTTTGTTTGCACTGTGTAAATGGCATAAAAGCATTTATGCTTGCTCAAGGGCACATCGACAGATTTTTCACCAAGTCAGCTCGGGGATTTGAACCTTTTGGTTACATTCTTATGACAAGAAAGTCTTCTGACTGCTCTGTTTTAGCAAGATAAGCCAAACAAAGACCTAGAAAACACTTTAACGCATTGTAAAAACTCTCCTCAGTCATGATGGTGAATGACGAACTGCTCCAGAGACTGACCAATGGGAAGGCCAACCTGAACAAGCCACTGGTCATCCCTCGCTCGTCGGACACCTTGGTCCCCCTGGACTACAACTCACCCCCCGAGGAGGTGGAGCAGTGGCTCAGGGGCAAGGGCTTCAGTGAGACGTGAGTTTGACGTGACCCCCAACAACCTCAAACTCAAAACTGATCACATTCCAATCAGGGACCTATTCTGGTCATGGGTACTTCTCGTGTATAGTGGACTTATAGTAACTCCAAGATTTAGGTACTGCTTATATATCGCTTACTGATCTGTTCAAAGGAATTTGTCACAATATACAGATATTCAATACATTTCTACCAAATCAATTGTAATTGGTTGAACCTGAAATAGTCCTTAAGATCTGGACTCAGTAACCTTGCGACTAAGTCGATCTGTCTAGTTCCTGTACAGAGATGACTGAGTTGCTCATGGATGATTGAATGTGACAGGTAAATGAAGGGTAATGTCTGAGTAAGGTTACTGACTAGCTGTGTGCCTTCCCTGCTTAGGACGGTGACATTACTGGGAAAGCTGACAGGAGCCCTGCTCTTCTCTCTGAACAAAGAGGACCTACGACAAGTCCTACCAGACGAGGGCGCCAGAGTGTACAGCCAGCTCACTGTGCAGAAAGCACTGTTGGAGGTACTGCTTCACCTTTTGTTGGTTAATACACATTGGAATTCTTTAGTAGGCAACCTATGATGATTGCAGTGTTCCTCAGTATTGACTTACGCATAAGACTAATACATTTCCCAACAGTTTTACTCCAGTCGTACGCAGTTTTAAATCCATAATGTCCCTGTCGTGTCGTCTTTCCATGTTTTGAACTAATTTTAAGTTCTGTTCTCCCAGGACGCCCGGAAGGCCACTGAGCTGGAGGCAGTGATGGAAAAACAGAAGATGAAGATGGATCTGAAGCTGGAGAGTAGCACACTATAAGACCCACGTTTCAGACATCATGTGTCACTCCCCCATAAGGAAGACTCCAACTTAAAGAGAAAAAAGCCCGCACCACTGGCTTGATTCTAACAAACATTCAAAAACTGTCAGATGTAACATTATGCAAATATTCATTTTATGGTTGCTCTTCAAGCCAGGCTGTGCAGTCTTGAATCAAGGCTTTGTTTTTTTGTTGCAAATGCTTGCTTCGGTTAAAACTTTTTAGGATAAATTGTCCTCTGTTAAGCCAATGTACAATTACACTTAGGCCCTGAGCAATGATCTCAGGCAAATAGATTAATACAATTCTGGGATTTTTATTCAGGCTTCAGAGAAAATCATCTTCTAGCAAAATAATGCAAACAGACCAAACCAATACTAGAGCTGGCACCCATTAGGAAAAGTTATGCATTCCTTTATGTGTTTGCATCCAATTTCAAGTGACTGACATACATGAACCAACATATTCAGAAGATGTACAAGCTGCGGATTCAGCATCAAAATACTGGAAAGTAAAATGAACATAAACGGGTACTTAGGATATTGTTCCCAGCACCAGGTGTCATAGTCCAAAACCAGGGTAACGTAACTCACTACCTGGGTAACGTAGCTGACTTGCTGGGTAACATAGCTGACTTCTAGGGTCACATACAGTCATTCTCAATCCAAAACAGCATTTCCTACTCAATCCATTGGAGACATGCAAAGTCCATCATGTCTACTACACAAACATAGACTTCACATGACATGAAAACTTGGAACAAACTTGTAAAATTCTAAAAAAAAAAATAAAAAAAAAAGAGACTGTATTTGTGAACACAAAGGACAATAAAATCTAAAGCGTGAGAAAATCCTGTCCGTATTATGACAAATGTCCTGTCAGTCAGTCTAGGCCACAACTATAGAAGCAAAGGGTATTTCACAAGCTGACAGAAATGAGCTCACTGTTCACAACTGACCAAATTCCTTTTGTATTTCCAAATGTCCTGATCCAGTCAAACAACAATATGTCTGAGTTGATCAATCTTATAATCTGTTCTGCACATATCTGAACTATGGTTACTGGTATGTTAAATATGTTTTGCAACTTTAAATGGCAAATTACTGCGACCAGCATAGTGAAATAGCCTCTAGGAAGGGAAGGAAGCCTCGAAGAGTGAAGCCAATCTAAGGCAGTATGCCGAGTTGTGTTCATTAGGGCACTAATTGAAAACCTTTCGCTACGTTTTTAACGGGAGAGCAAAAATGTGCTTTTCTTATTGGACAAATCCAGACGACCCCTCCGTTTCAGTCCGGTTTCTTCAGTTTGGTGCCTAATGAACATGACCCAGGACAGTATGCAGGAAGTATGATTAAGCAGTGTCTCAATCGCACAGCAATCCTGACAGTTTAAAAATAACAGTATCAAAACAAAGAAACATTTAAATGCTCTATTCTTTAAGTTTATGGTTCATTCAATGGTCATTCATTTATCCTTTCTATAGCTACCACTTAAATTGTATATTTAGGATTGTGTCATAGAATATGTATATAAAATCAAATGAATTGCAATCAACAGCCATCACTTAAAACAAATGCTGGCAGGACTTTGTGCACACCCACAACATTCAACAACTACCGATATATTTGAATGCTTGAAATATATACAGTACCAGTCAAAAAGCCACAACTACTAATTGGATCAAACGTATTAAGGAGAGAAATACAACAAATTAACTTAAAGGCACACCTGTTAATTGAAATGCATTCCAGGTGACTACCTCATAAAGCTGGTTGAGAGAATGCACAATGATATTGTGTATCTAATATAGTTCATATGGCAGCAGATGGCTGGGGGCCCATACTAACCTATGTTCCCTGCTCTGTTCCCTGCTCCGTGATTTGGTCCTATAAAAACAAGACAATAATTAAAATGCCTGTGAAAATCTTAATTTGCCCCCACATACAGTACATAAATCTATATTTTTTTCCCCCAAAGAAGTTCTGCCATCACCACCAACATGTTTATAAACCATGTGCCCATGTCAATTTAATTATTTCTGAAAAGTCAAGTCCTGTACCCACCTCGTCTTCATCCGCTCTTCCATCTCTCGCTCTTCTCGCCTCTTGAGACGGTCCTGGTTCCTCTTCTCCTGCTTGTCAATGACCGTTTTCTGATTTAAAAAAATGATGAGCAATGGCATTAACCGAAGTCTTAACATAGAATTTAATAACACAAGAAAAAATGTACCGTCAAAAAGTCCTTACTGCAAAATTCAAAGGTATCGAAAATACAGACGTCGGGCAGTGCTTTTAATCCCAAACAATATCCTTGTATAATCTTCAAAATGGGAAATCCGTTTAAAAATAAAAAAATAAAACTCAGCAGGTGTATTTAGCAACCTGTGTGATCTGAGGTGGTTCAGAGATTACCTTCAGGGCTTCCAGTTTCTCCCTGATCTGGATGAATCCCAAGTGCAGCTTCCCACCAAAGTGGTCGGCCAGGCGACGGTCGTTGTCGTGGAGACCCAGGTAGGCCGAGCATACCTCGCAGACACGGAGCTTCTGCTGCTGGAAACTGGAGGCAGGCATGGAGTTTCTGTACTCCTCCTGAGAAGCAGAGAACAGAAAATATGAAAGAAAATGAGTCCGCAACGGAAAGAATGGGGTCGAGTTCATTATGGTGAAAATTAAGTGAAACCGGACGGTTCCCCCTAAACTTGTCCAATAAGAAGGCTATTTGAATTTCCAATTGCAAAATGTTTTTGCTAAGGTGTGCCCTGATGAACACAGCCCAGGTTTATAGTCAGGATGAGTTAAATGAAAACTAGATTTGTTGTGAGGAAAACAACCCCTCACCTCGGCATCCCTCTTCCTGCTGCGGACCTTCTCCACTTCCTGTAGGATCAGCTGGGCTTCATCTACGTTCCCCTCGGCTCCCAGCTGCTCTGCCTTGGCCAGGAGCTTCCCGATCTCTTCGTTCAGCTCGTGGACAGTCTCTGCCTGGAGAGTCACACACACACAATCAGTCTGGATTAGAACGTTTCCAACAACATGTCCTTACATTCCACAATAAGGTTCATCTTGCTTTCTTACCTTTGCAGCCACCTCCGCACTGATCTCATCCTGAGTCTCCACCAGTCGTTTCTTGGCCAACTCTGTTCTACGGTCGCAATCAGCGATGAAAGACTCCAGGTGATCCACAGCCTACAGTCAACCACAGAAAAGTCAATGCCATACAAGTCAATGGAACACGGACTGGTGCACAGGTAAAATGAACAACACTGACTCAAAATATAAAAACGCAACATGCAAATTATTGGTCCCATGTTTTATGGACTGAAATAGAAGATTCCAGAAATGTTCCCATACGCACAAAAAGCATCATAATTTGTTTGCGTCCCTGTCCGTGAGCATTTCTCCTTTGCTAATATAATTCATCCACCTGACAGATGTGGCATATCAAGAAGCTAATTAAACAGCATGATTACATAGGTGCACTTTGTGCTGGGGTTAATAAAAGGCCACTAAAATGTGAAGTTTTGTCACAAAACACAACGCCACAGATGTCTCAAGTTTTGAAGGAGCGTGCAATTGGCATGCTAACTGCAAGAATGTCCAACAGGGCTGTTGCCAGAGAATTTAATGTTAATTTCTCGACAGTAAGCAGAGTATGTCCAAACGGCCTCACAACCGCATACCACATGTATGGCGTTGTGTGGGCGAGCTGTTTGATGATGCCAACGTTGCGAACAGAGTGCCCCATGGTGGTGGTGGTGGGGTTGTGGTATGGACAAGCATAAGCTACGGACAACAATGGCCATTTGAATGCACAGAGATACCGTAACGAGATCCTGAGGCCCATTGTCGTGCCATTCATCAATCACCATCACATCATGTTTCAGCATGACAACACACACCATGTCGCAAGAATCTGTACACAATTCCTGGAAGCTGAAAAAGTCCCAGTTCTGCCATGGCCCGCCAATATCCAGCAACTTTGCACAGCCATTGAAGAGGAGTGGGACAACACTCAACAGGCCACAATCAACAGCCTGAACAACTCCATGCGAAGGAGATGTCGCGCTGCATGAGGAAAATGATACTGACTGATTTCTGATCTACGCCCCTACCTTTAAGGTATCTGTGACCAACAGATGCATATCTGTATTCCCGGTCATATGAAATCCATAGATTAGGGCCTAACAAATGTATTCCAATGGACTGATTTCCTTAAATGAATTAACTCAGTAAAATCTTTGAAATTGTTGCAATGTTGCGTTTACATATTTGTTCAGTACAGAACAAGTGAAATTACTTGGCACGGAAGGGATGAACGAAGTTGGATTTCATTGAACTGACTGTGGACATCACTTACGTCAAGCTCAAAGAAGAGTTCCCTCGCCTTGGAGGCAATTTCGTAGTCGGCCCGGAGCGCCAGGTCGTGGGTCTTCGCACATTCTCCCAGATCCATACGCTGTCGATTAAGTCAGTCAGCTAGTCAAGACACAGCCATAGTTCCTGCATAATCTGCGGCAAACTACTTTAGAAAGTAGTTTACGGTCACTGCATTAAAATATTCAGAATCGATCAACCAATATTACTGACTAGACTTGAACGGCAATAAATCATATGGGAGGACGCGGTGCTTAGTCTGCTTACAGTTCCAGAGAGGATGTCGTGGGGACAGCAGTTCAGGAGATGGCTTTTGCAGACCCGCTCATCAGTGAACTTGACCCTCTGCCGCGTCTCGTCCCCTGAAACATGCAAAAAGCAACAGTCAGAAATAGCTCACATAGCTATTGGTCCACTAGAGCGAGGTATCCAACGCTTTATACCCATATTAGGGTAAAGGGGCAAAGATTTGACCTTTTTTTTGTTACAATTGCATCTTGGTATTCTCTTTATTGGGGTGAAATGAACATAGATATATTCCGCTAGAATGCATCAAGTGACAGGATGTGTGCCTTTGGACAGTACTCAACAACATCCACTTTGTCTTAAGATATCCCAAAATGTGGCTTTGTAAAAACACGTGCTTAAACCGGACCCAGGTTTACCAGTCAGTAAACAATGGGGCCTGCATTGGGATAAGAGTGGTGTGTCCCTTAAGGCTTGCTGTATTTTCTGATGTTACCAGAGCCTCGATACTACATTAAGAATATGGTTGTGCTAAGACTGTGACTTGACACTCTCGTCATGGCATTCTGAAAGCACCTGTTCAACTGAAGAATATAGGCCTATAGAAAAATCAACAGCCAAATGGTTGTAAGCCTACTGTATGGGTGTTTTTAGTGATTGACAGGGACAGGCCCATGACGATCGCTTGGTCTCATGACATTGTCACTCAGCTTAACAGTGCTGTGTCACTGCAACAGCTGTTACGGCATCAGCTAGATCTCCTAACTTCAACAAAATGAGACCATTTAAAATAGATTCAGGCCTAGGCTATAGTTGGCGCCAACGAAGTCCCTGACACAAATGGAACATTGAAAGAAAACCCAAGAAAAATGTTAGCTTTATACACACTGCGAGCTGCAACATACTGTACCCATCTGCATTCTCCAAGACCTCAGCTGCAGAATTTTAAACCCGCTGTAGGAAAGTATAAATGGGGAACAGTTCTTGCTCAAACCTGTAGTAAGGAAGTGTGGAATGATACACAAGTAAGATTGTAAAGATCTGTGCAGAGCTTTTCGATGGCTAATATTGTCTCTGCTTGACAATAAACGTGGCTTTCAACGCAACCAGGCAACGTCTTAATTCAAGCTGCAACTACTTCCAAGATTTTAATATCCATTGTTGTGATGCTAAAAAAAAGATACAACTTCCGGAAAGAAAACAATTGTTTGGATTATTATTATTCATAACAGCTTTAAAAATCATGTGTGACTCACGGCTCGATGAACATGAGGCTTTTCTGCAACTCCTTTGCAGATTGATGTAGGCTGGCAAAGATACACTGAACCTTTATGAATAAAATAAAGGGGCCACAATTGTTCAGTTTGTATGCAACATATGTACGGGAAGAATTTGTATTCATCTCAACACACACACAAACTCACTCGACACAAACTCACATTGTTAGGCTGATTAAGCCCAAAAAAGAATCATGGACTGAGGTCAGTTTATCCGACTTTACATGTCACCATTGTAGACATGACATCCTTACTAAATGGCAGCTGTTATGTTTTCAATGTTTGTATCCTTGTAGCCTAATTTGACACCTTTATTAATCTCTTCATTTATTAATAAGCCGGGACTAAATGGCATTCTATAGCGACAGCTTGAGAGATATTGCTGTACCTGTTTTGGACCTTACCCGTAAAAGTTGTAGACAGTAGAGGGGTGACCAAGAAAGTATTACATCCAAGAGCGTGAATCCATCTTTGAATTAGATTGGAGGGGGTGAAAGTAGCATCAAACAATTGGATGTAGTACTTTCTTGGACACTGCTCGGTGATGCAAACAGCGTTTTTATCAGAACCGTCTACGGATACCGTCCAACGTGGGACACATGCTGCTAAATACAGGTAGAGCAATGGGCCGGGTGCATATCTCACAAGCTGTTACTATAGAATGCACTAAGACAGAAGGCTACTGTTAAAATAACTGTACTTACTGTTATTTACTGTATATGTGACAGCAAGCTTCGTAGGTCTAGTATCCTTGTAGCCAGATACGTAATTTACTATGGAAGTGGTGCTTGTGCAAATGCTACACAATACTAGATACTGTGCACAGTATGACTAACTGTTTTAACCTCCTGTCAAGGACTTGCAGACTCTCTAGATATCCTTACTGACTATTTAGTATTTACAAGGCCGGCTATCTTTGTTATCCTATACTGCATGTAGGCCTTGCTAAATATAATTAGCTTCAGGGTTGGGGTCAATTCAGTTTCAATTAGAGTCAATTCAGAAAGTAAACCAAATTGTAATTCAATTTTTTTATAATTGAAAAGTATTTAAGAGAATTGGAATGGAATGTGTACTTCCTGAATTTACTGGAATTGACCCCAACCCTGGCTAGCTATGTATCTAACTGAACAACATAAGAACGTGGATCTGTGTTGTAAAAATACATTAGATTGAAATGTATTAGTTATAACATGAGTTTTATCCCCGCCTTTTCAGGGACCACTTAAACTCAGGGTCCCCCAGGGGGGCGTCCAGATGATCATTACTTATCTAGCCAGCTGGTCTATCAACAATGAATGCTAGAGTGGACGTAATTAGCTATGGATACAAACATTAAATCGCGAAACAACAACTAGGCCGGCGACAGATCATGATTGAGCTGCTTTTATGTCACACAGCCGTCCTCTTGTACGCCATTCATTCAAGGTATGTCCAACTGAAACACGCCACAAAAACTAGTTAGCTAGATAGTAAACTAGCTAGCTAGAAGGCTAAGTGCAAGCCACTGGCTCACACATATGAGGCTGCGTTCAGACAGGCAGACAAATTCAGATTTTTTTCCCCCCTAATTAATTCATTCGTATTTTGAACAATCATATCAGCTCTGAAAACAATCTGATGTGAAAAGATCTCATGTGATTGGTAAAAAGACAAATTAGTGGAAAAAACATCAGAATTGGCCTGCCTGTGTAAACGCAGCCGTAGAAAAGTCTCTGAATGGCTCCATCTTTTAGCTAGCAAGCTAACGTAGCTAACAAGCTAGTCACCGCCGTTTTGCTACTCACCATCCCTCGCTGTCCCCATTAGTTGATCGAGCAAAGCTCTCATTTGAGCTTGGGCCGACATTGCTGTGGATTAATTCTTGAAAGCTTCACACAAAACAGAAGGTTCCACGATCTATGGTATCCTATTTTATTAATGCAATATGTTTATTATTCGGACAAGCTTCTTCAACGATCTCGTCAGCCCCTTCTTTATTTGCTAAGGAAATGACGACACTTCCTCTATGCTAGAAATGGCCAATTGGAGTGGCTTGGTAACGAACCAATCACAGCCACTTGAGCTCAAGTTAGCTCGTTTCACGATGGTGCACGCAATCGGGGATCCTTGGGATGTCCCTATCCCCATTGAAGCTGAAACGTAAAACGGGTAAGGTTGGGTCGTTCAAATGATCCCAGATTGCAATGACTATTTCACGATAGCTAGTAGGTGCTTTAAGGTGTGAATTGTTTACGCAGGTGAAGTTGGATTGACAGTTATCGATCAAACAAAGACACGGACAGAAGTAGCTTCTAAAGTAAGATACAAAAATAAATCAACTACTTGAGATAAATGAGACATTTAAGGGCTCGAAATTGAATGGCGAAACTATCTAGATAGTTAGCTAACTAGTCTAGTCTGAGAGAATGCCAACGAATACGTTTTGAGTCTGTAACGCGTTATGTAACGGTAGCTACTATGGCTAGCTATGCTAACGTTAACTAGCTAGAAATCTAAACCAGAAGTTGTGGTATCTTGACCAGGCTTTCAATGAAATGAACTCGCTAAATTGACATGTTATGCATTATTACCGCAGCCAAATAACGCTAGCTAATTCTTAATCTCGGTTACCCAGAAGTACAATTCTCTCGCGAAAGTTTATTTTACTGTTTCATCTGTCCACGACAATATGTTTATGAGAGATTAGTTGGTTCTTTGTTTACGGAAGTGGTGAATCCAGAACCCAAACGGAGTCCGGGTGTATAGCTAGAATTAAACACTGACAGTGTACCTCAGGATATAATCAGTGCATGCTGTTACATGGTAGCTTGCTAGCTAAGGTCATGGGTTATGCATGTTATTGTTTTGTTCAGAAATTTCTGGAGGCAAACTTGAAAATGTTTGGAGTGAGATGGTGCGAGTGTGGAAATGGCTGGAGTCCCACAGGCAGACAGGAATACATTTGGTACTGTGTCAGTGCTGAGGGGGCGGTATAGGTTTGTGTCCTTTGCACCACATTTTCTCTGTGTTTAGGTCTGTTCGGGCTATGACACATTGCTGAAGAGATAATGGAGCCAACAGACCATGCCACAGAAGCCGACCCCCTGAAGAGGGAGGAGGATGGGGTTGAGGGTGGTGGAACTGCACCACCAGCGCCGACCAAGAAGAAGAGTTTGGGTCTGGCCAAGTTGTCCCACTGGAGGACGGCTGCCTTCTTCCTCTCCCTCTTCCTCTGCCTCATCATCGTCTTCGCCTTCTCTTTCATCATCCCCTGTCCCGTCCGTCCGCAATACCTCACCTTCTGGAACCGCACCTTCCCCCAAGCAGGTGAGGAAGATGTACAGTGACACAATAGACCAGAGAAGGCCAGTTAAGAAATGATTTAAACCCTGTGTTGTTTTCCACTATGGACTGGATGAAAAAGTCTCAATCTCCATGAAAATATCATTTAGTACAGGACCAGGCTTGAACTGTCTGGGAAAACAGCCCTATATGTACTGTTTGTTTCTTTACCCAAAAGGTTCAACTTACTTCCTTTCCTTTCTCTCACAGCCACCTATGATTTCCTGGCCATTGAGGATGCAAGCAAAGACAAAGTGATGGACGTGTTGTTTGTCCTGAAGGCGCAGGAGGGCAGTCAGAACGTTAGTTGTTTGGCTGAAGGTACTAGTAATACAGATCTTACAGCAAATGCTTCATGCTTTGTCTTGCTAAAGGCCCATTGCAGTCAAAGTTATGTTTTCCCTGTGTGTAAGTATTATATTGTAGATAGCTGATGAAACTAACACTGTAAAAGGTTGAACAAATATTATTGTTATTTCCTGATAGCTTCTGGTTTAAAATACAATCTACACAGGACCTTCTAATCAGCAGGTTTGCATGGTTGGGAGTTTCAGCTTTCCATGGTGACATCCCTATTCTAGTTAAATAAAATAAAAAATAAAACATTCTGTTCACTCCCAGAAAGTCCTTTCAGAATTCTTGCCTGAGAATGTTTTTTGTTAAAAAAAAATATTTTTGCACATTTGAATGGAAATCTATAACAGTTTGGTACCTAATTGTTACTTAAAAATGGTTACATTAAAAATGGTTGCATTGGGCATTTAAGCATAATAATGAGGAGTATGTAGCTGCTTTTGTAGAATGGTTTCATTGAGATTCCAGTAAAAGTAGAGGCTACCAGCCAAAGATTCCCAGAAGACAAGCTAAAGTCCCCTCAATACAGAGATACTGTTTAATAATTCCTACTGTAATTGTTCTAACAATATATTGTCTGCTGTGTCGTTGTAAAATCTGTAGCTTGGCAGTGTCTGTGAGATTCACGTGTGCTGTATGACTTCCAGGTCTGGACACACCTTGTGTGTTTGTGTCGGCGGTAGCAGGGACCAACGGGGAGACTCTGTGGGAGCGGCCCTTGGCCCCTGAGTTCCACTGGGCCCAGTGTGGTCTGGACGGCCTTGGAGAAACCGACAGGGGCTGCCTGCTGTCTCACTCCAACCAGCTCACTGCCATCAACAAATACACTGGTGAGTGACTCCGATTCATGACTCTCTTGTTTATACTCACCTCTCTCTCTAAGATCTCACAAACAACACCTGATCAGGAACTTATAGTCATGTTTTCACACCTTTTCCACCACAATGGTGGTTGAACGTCACACTTCAAGTAGTCTTGCTTTCTCTCCTCACGCCTTTCATAAATCGCAAGTATGTGCCTGCTTATCCCTCTAATGTATGATAGTTTGGTCTGTGTCTCGCCACTATTTTGTAACATGACTCACTTCAAAGAAAACGTTCATGATTTCTGATGGAGGGGGGTTGTAGCTGTGAGTGCATTCTGAATACTTGGTATTTCTGTACAGGAGTGGTGACGTGGGCGCGGCTCCAGCCTCCCAACCTGAGGAGTACCTTACCGGTCCTCAGTGTCTCAGACCTGGATGGGGACGGGGTAAGCGACGTGGCTCTGGTGGCGCCCAGCCCAACGCAGGTAAACCTCAGAGGCGTCCTCGATGTCTCAGTTTAGTCACACTCACCAGCTGTGTTCCGCATGACGACCGCTCAGACTAGAGGATGCGATATTGTAGGATTTTCACTGTTTGCGTTTTATACCTCTTTAAAACACCGCTTTAAAACACAGGACAATAATGCATGAGAAAATGTGTGCTTCACACATGAAATGGCAACCTCTGTGCCAGTACCTTTCAACAGAAGACCTCAAGACAGTTTGTTCTGTTGTTATCCGTTGCGCTCTAGACACAGCTGGCGATCCTCTCAGGGAAGACCGGTGTCCAGATTGGCTCAGAGGTGGTTCTTGACACCGCTGAGTGTGCCATGCATCTCCTCCACTCCACAGGGAAAGGCTCCAACTATGTACTGCTCCAGAAAGGTGAGCAAGCCAAAGCCTGCTAGTGAGCTCATTTATAGATCTGTTGTCAATAATTCACTGACCAAACTATTGATCTCATAACATTCTATGTGATAGAACACATTGATTTCAGTCCTACTGTATGTGACCTTGTCCAATGGTCAGTGAACTATCCCAGTACATTGATTCAAGGGTCCTATATGGCCAGTTGGCTACAGCCCACAGCATATTGATGTCAGTGTAATGTTATATGACTGTTGTCACTGCCCTTTGTCCCCTCTCCCCAGACTCGGGATTGTATGGCCTGGCCCTGTGGAGGATTGCAGCCCAGGCTAAGGCAGGCATGGAAAAAGGCCTCAAGAAGGACAAGCACTGGGAGCGCAAAGCCAATGACTCCTCTGGCCTTGTATCAATCTATGAGTAAGATGGAGCAGCAGCTAGACGCTAATACACAATTCTCACAATGCCTCAAAATGTCACAGCTTGGGGGCAAAACACAACACCAATATACCAAACGTCTAGTGGTTAAATGATGATTTCTCATGTCTTATGTTCAGTAACCTGGACCATAGACTGAAATGAATTGCTAATGCTAACATGGAGTCTTTCCTTTTGACGGCCGTTCCTCCCCTGCAGGTCTGGGACATTGAGATACGTGTTAAGGACAGGGAAGGCAGAGGGTCCCTCCAACCTACTATTGGTCACTGGGGGCAGTGTGGTGCTGATAGATGGTGACAGTCTGAACTTACTGTGGAGAGTCAACACCAGCACAGTCCTCAGGTTAAAAAAAGTCATCACCCTAAACACTGATTAGTTAGTTAACATTGTCATGTAGCTTACTCAATTCACAGTTTTGAATGGTCATATCAGGACTAACAACCTCGTATTCCTTAACATTTGTAATAAATTGCCACGCTATGAATTCCGTGTGTGTGTGTGTGTGTGTGTCGACAACTATGATAACCAGGTATTTGGGCCAATGTCGTGTACTGACTGGGTTTTAAGTACAGTACCAGTCAAAAGTTTGGACACACCTACTCATTCAAGGGTTTTTCTTTATTTTTACTATTTTCTACGTTGTAGAATAATAGTGAAAACATCAAAGCTATGAAATAACACATTTGGAATCATGTAGTAACCAAAAAAGTGTTAAACAAATCTAAATGTATTTGATATTCTTCAAAGATGCCACCTTTAGCCTTGATGACAGCTTTGCACATGCTTGGCATTCTCTCAACCAGCTTCATGAAGTAGTTACCTGGAATGCATTTCAATTAACAGTCACGTGCATTCCAGGTCACTACCTCGTGAAGCTGGTTGAGAGAATGCCAAGAGTTTTCAAAGCTGTCATCAAGGCAAAGGGTGGCTACTTTGAAGAATATAAAATATATTTTGATTTGTTTAACACTTTTTTGGTTACTACATGATTCCATGTGTTATTTCATCGTTTTCACTATTATTCTACAATGTAGAAAATCAAGAAAAACCCTTGAATGAGTAGGTGTGTCCAAACTTTTGACTGGTACTGTACGTTTTTCCTCTCCCCTCAGCGAGCCTTCTTTTGGCCACTTCAACAAAGATGGCACACTCGACATAGTGATCGAGGAGGACATTGGCAACCGCATTAAAAGGGTATGTGGGGACCAGCTTGGAAGCAATAGAAGAGACTCAACTTACCTGCTTGGTATTTCATCCCTTTTTGTTTTTCCACTCCTAGCTGCATTTGCATTGAATGCGACATCTGTCCCTGCTCTGTGTGCATTGTAGGTGGTGATCCTGGACGGAAACACTGGAGGCACAGTGTGGGAGGTCAACCTACTGGCCAGCCCCAACTCACCCAAGCCAGCCTCAGTCAACACCATCAACTCCTTCTCTGTGTTCATGTTCTGGGGGCTGATGCCCTCCGAGGCCAACACTACTGTGAGTACAGTGACTCTATGAGAACGGATCATTCACTGATCTTCATCTCCCTCTGTGTTCACGGAACCTTAGCCTGAGAATCTGAAGGCTTGCGTTAGCTTCCCGAGTTAATGCCTAGGATTCAGCTCAGTGGGCTAACACAGGCTTGTGGCATGCAGAATACCCGGGTTCGAACCCGGGTCGATCCAATTCACATCTGTCATAGTGGTGCTCTTTAGACACGCTGACCTGTTTCTAAAGGAATGCTTTCCTACCAGAGGGATTTGAGTGAGGAGCGGCGCTCCTACATGCTGTATCCCCACTACTCCTCAGTTCTCCTGGAGAAGAGCAACGTCATGGACCACATCATCGCGTTTAAAGGTGAGCTACACGATTGAGCGAAACAATGTCATTATGCGCGACCGGTGAACCGTCTCAATAGCTCAGCTGTCTAAAAACGTTATTACCGCACCGCCCTCTCAGGGAGGAGGAGGGACCTTGGATCTTTCCTCCAATGCGCTTTGAGAGGAAGGTGAGGAATTGAGGGGGAAAAGGACTTGGGATGCAAGGATTTGACGTCTAGTAACGTTTTCAGACAGCCCTAGTCTACTGTACTTGAGGATAATGACTATTCTCTAAGCCTAAATGACTTGTTGTCCATGTGTTTTCTGCCTGTCCTAGCCACTCTGTTGGAGCGGGGGCGCCACGCCTGCTACATCATGTTGACGGGGCCCGAGGGGGAGGGGGCCGAGGGGACGGTGGACCTTAGCAAGCGCAAACTGAAACAGGACGTCACCGACAGCCGGGTCCTCCGCCTGGGCTCCCTAAGCAGCAAAGACACTAACGAGGACATCAAAGAGGCCTTCCAGAGACTGCGTTTCAGCGATGAGTGACAGGCCACTGTTACCATGACAACATTGCTGCTGATATCGAAACTGTGTTACAATAGATATGACAACCGTTACTGCTGACAATCAACCAACTGTGTAGCTATGGTTACCTTAAAGCTGACTACTAAACCTTCTTCTGCTGACCTTGTATTCCAACTGTCCCATCATGACAATCAGATTAATTTAGCTCAGTTTTCTTAGGGTGGAAATAGGCAAGGTAGAGGCAGACTTGGCTTTGGGTCGATGCAACCAATAACTGCACTAATCACAGAAGACTGCCAGGGCATACCAACCAGGCAATATGGTATTATCAGGTACTGTATCTGAATTCATTTATGCACAACTAGTAGGCTACCGTGTGGGATAGTTTTTAGATACCTTTGCTGTAGCAACTTCAGCCTCTGTAAAGGTGGCTAAAGTGACTAAGCGTTTATGTTATGCAACAAAAAGAGGCACTAAAAGCCCCAAAGAGCTGCATGGGCAACCCTGTGGTTAGTGGAAATATCTTAAGGGTACTGCTTCCATATAAAATTACAAGTCATAGCCTTATATTGTAGCCAGAGGTACTGTGGTAGATGACAATCAGATGAAACTAGTAGCAGGTACTGTACTATTCCAAGTTGCTGTGAATTAGGGTATAATTTAAATGCACATTGACATAGCTGTAGGCCCTGTATGAGGGACTCAAGCCTTGAAAGTTGAACGTTTCTGGTGATCTGTGTGTTGATGTTCAAATCAGGCAAAAGATAAAGGGAAAGCTTGAGAAAATTCTTATGCCCCCCCCCCCCCCCCCCCATCTCTTAAAAAAAATGCTTTAAAGTGATCTTGAATGGGAATGAGGGTTTTATAGTTTGCCTTATACATGAATATATTGAACCTTCTTTTTGAGATGATTTTTCCTTCTTTTTACTTATCTATTGATCTCTAAAAACATTTTTCAGATCTGAGCGAGCCGACACCCGCATAGCTGTTGTTTTTGCAGTGTTGGAGGAGGAACTTGGGGCTCTATTCAACCCGTATCACCGAAGTTCAGCTTTGTAGTGTGATTGAAATGCAAAGGCATGTTCGCGCTTTAGCGGCAACCGCATTCACGGTAAACGCTACATGTCGGCCCAATTGGAAATGACCTTTTACATTTCTATCGCTGAATCTGCAACCAGAAATAGCTATTGGTTTTCTGGTTCGTTAAAAGAGCTAAACTTAGATATGTTTTTGTTGGTTTGATAAATTAGACCATGCCCATTTCAAGCTTATCTTTCAAAAAAAAGTTACATCAGAATATTTAGCCAAGTTAGCTGGCTAACTCATTGATCCTATTTTGTAGTATTACCCCCCCCCCCCCCCCCCCCCCACAGCTTTCGAAGTCCCTGATTTTAGACACAATTTGCTGTGTAGTTGCGTATCAGCCAGACTAGGTGGAATTGCATGAGCTGCCAATTCCGCAAGCTGCTCCAAGCATAACTGGTGCCACGTTCAAAACAACTGGGAACTTGGAAATGTCCAACTTCAGTGTATTCAAAACAACTGAACTCGTAAAAAAAAAAAAACAAGCTCCGACTGGGGGAAATTTGATTTGAATGGTCATTCAGCTCTGAATTCCAACTCGGGTACTCTGGCCTCATTCTAGAGCTCTGACTTTCCGACCTAAAGATCACTGAAGTCATGATTTGACCTTTTATTTGTCCAAGTTCCCAGTTGTTTTGAACGCAGCATGGGAACTCTGGAAAAATACGAGGTCAAATCTTGACGTCTGCAGTGGTGGAAAAGGTGCTCAATTTTCATACTTGAATAAAAGTTAAGATACCTTAATAGAAAATGACTCAAGTAAAAGTGAGTCACCCAGTAAAATACTACTTCAGTAAAAGTATCTGGTTTTAAATGTACAGTAGTTGAAAAAGTACTCAATTGTCATAAGTAAAAGTTGTACATCATTTTTTTTATATTAAGCAAACCCGATATCACAATTTCTTGTTTTTTAAATTATGTACAATCAGGGGAACACTCCAACACTCATAATTTACAAATGCAGTATTTGTGTTTAGTGAGTTCGCCAGATCAGGCAGTAGGGATGACAATGCATTGTATTGATAGGTGCTTGAATTGGACCATAATGCTGTACAGCATGAGCATTCTCAGTGTAAAGAGTAGGCTACTTTTGGGTGTCTGGGAAAATGTATGAGGAAAAAGTACATATTTTCTTTAGGAATGTAGTGAAGTAAAAGAGAGCCCCAAAAAATGACTAATGTAGTACTTCAAAGTATTTTTTATTTAGTTACTTTACACCACTGGATGTCGGTGATCTTCAGGTCGTAAAGTTAGACCTCTAGAAAGGGGCCCGAGTTCCCGACTTGAAATTCCGAGTTGGATGACAGTTCAAAACTATTTTTCCCAGTCAGAGCAACAAAAAAATGTGAGTTCCCAGTTGTCTTGGACGCTCGGAAGACGGAGAGTTCCAAGTTGTTCTGAACGCAACATATACCTATAGCGGACATTGGCGAAAGCATAAATCATAGTCCACAGACGCAAGGACGCGATAGTCCTGCTTCCCATTGTAACACAGCTACATGTCTCTGACACCACCAACCGCGGGGGACGTACAGCTCGAACAAGCACCTCCCCACAATGCCCAACCAACGCGTCTCCCGGTATGTGTCTTCTAGTCATTATAATGTGTTGACCACTAGGTTTTATGGGTATTGTGACTCATACTGTGGTACTCCATTGGCTGCAGGGAAAGGGAGTCGCATTAAAACAAATCCCATGCAGCATTGTTTGCCAGTTCGAACACTGGAGTGTGATTTGTAACTTACACCTTGATTAGGCTAATGAATCCTCAATATTTTGTTGAATGATTTTCAATTTTAGCATAATTTCTGTTGTTCGGAACTTTTAAAGCTGCAATATGTAGCTTTTTGGGTGACACAACTCACCTTTCTATTAATTTGGTAATATGTCATCCTCAATGAAAGCAAGTCTAAGATGCAGTAGATTCATTCTATATGCGATATTTATATGCTTCCTGTTCTTAAATTTCGTTTTTGCGTGTTCT